>NC_092171.1:45712134-45764634 GCF_045791955.1 Oncorhynchus clarkii lewisi | reverse complement strand
AGAGCTCTACCAATCAACATAGAGCTCTACCAATCAACATAGAGCTCTACCAATCAACACAGAGCTCTACCAATCAACACAGAGCTCTACCAATCAACACAGAGCTCTACCAATCAACACAGAGCTCTACCAATCAACACAGAGCTCTACCAATCAACACAGAGCTCTACCAATCAACACAGAGCTCTACCAATCAACATAGAGCTCTACCAATCAACATAGAGCTCTACCAATCAACATAGAGCAGAGCTCTACCAATCAACATAGAGCTCTACCAATCAACATAGAGCTCTACCAATCAACATAGAGCTCTACCAATCAACATAGAGCTCTACCAATCTCTAGAGATCTAACCCACTGTTCCCCGGCGCCCCGGTACATCACAGGTGGTGTCAGAGGAAGGCCTCAACAAACTGTCAAGGACTCCAGTCATTCAAGTCCTACTGTTCTCTCTGCTACAGCATGGCAAGCGGTACCGGAGAGCCAAGTCTGGGACCAAAAGGCTCCTGAACAGCTTCTACCCCCGAGCCATCAGACTGCTGAACAGTTAATCAAATGGCTACCTGGACTATTTGCATTGACCCCCCTCCCACTCACTTAAGTAAATATTTTCTTAACTCTTATTTTTCTTAAAAATAGTTAAGGGCTTGTAAGTAAGCATTGCCCAGTAAGGCGTGTTGTATTCAGCACGTGACAAATATATACCTCTGCCACAAAGGTTAATTTGCCATCTCCTGGATGGGTAAGGTCACAGACAGAGAGACAGTTCAGACACTCTTCAGGCCATTATTGAATGCATCTTTGTGACAATAACAGTCTCTGTGTGATGGATAGTTGTGTCTTTCTGTTCTGGACCCCTCAGGTCAACTCACTTCCTGTTAGCCCGTGGTATCAACCCACTTCCTGTTTGCCCGTGCTATCCCAAGGGAGAGAAGAGGAAGGTCCGTGTAGTTAACTCCTATTCTCCAAGGGTAGTGTTCATTAGAGAGCGGTGTAATAAAAATGTTTTCAACATTAAGTTGAACAACAAGCTATTAGTTTTTTTAAAAAGTTTGGATGGCATCTCTCCGTTTTCAGACCTTCTTTTTGGCATAATACGCCATCCTCTCCTTCTCTCTCATTGGGCCATGTAATTAGCCAGCTCCTTCTCCAGACTCTGAGTGAAGCGATGGTTGAGGAACAGCAGTTGACCGTGTGGTAATAGACGGTGGAGCAGGACATCGATACGGTCACTCTTCAACAGGACCTGAAGAATAAAACAAAACTTTATTGGTCACATGCAGAGACGAACACAAACGGTGCAAAACCATACAGCAAAATACTTCCTCTTTCTTCTTCCAGAGAAACCAGGATCTTAAAAACAAACAGGCCTGGAGAGAAATAAACCCCCAGAATGCTACAGTGAACGTTTACACACCCTAGCAGTTTCCACATTTTTCTATTACATTTTAAAAGGGGAAAAATATGAATTTATCGATCTACATTTTCTAAGTTAAATTTAAACAAATATTCTCCAAATTATATATTTTTTTAAACGACGAAGATGCGTATGTCTTCACCCCCCTAGAGTTAATACTTCATTGAAGCACCTTTGGCAGCCATTACAGCTGTGAATCATTTTGAATAAGATTGTGCTAACTTTGCACAACTCTAAGGGCAACAATTATTTTGTGTTTTTCTCAAAATTACTCAAGCTCAATACATTTGGTTGGGATAGAAATATTCTCAGATTTTAAGGTAAATTTAAGTCAGGAATGATTGCTGTACCCATCAGGAACACACAACACCTCTTGGGGAAAATAATATTCTGGTGTGTCTTTGGCATTAAACATTACGTAATTGTCTCACTGGGAAATAAAAACTATTCGAGGGTTTTCAGAAGACAGGCAGGTTTTCCTCTAACTTTGTCCCTAGGATTTACTCATATTTATTTCAATCCTGACAAACTTCCCAGTCCCTGTCAGTGACAAGCATACCCATAACATGTTGCTGTCACCACAATACCTGGAAACACTTCAAAGCTCTGCCTCACTCTTCAGAACACAAATGTTAATGCCAAAGAAACACCATAATGGCTTTCAAAGAAGTGTTGAATGGTTTAGTCTCAGTTCTGACAAAAATGTGATTGAAAGTCAGAGGTTTGAATATTGCTGTGCGTCAATTAGCCATTTTTGACAACAAAACAATGAACATTCAGTATTCACAGCCCTAGACTTTTCCACATTTTATTGTGTTACAGCCTTATTCTAAATTGGACGGGGAAAAAACATTTCTCTCATCTACACAAAAAAAAACACAATGACAAAGAAAAAACAGGTTTCTAGACATTTATGTATATATTATTTTTGGAAATATCACATTTACGTATTCAGAGCCTTTACTCAGTACTTTGTTGAAGCACCTTTGGCAGCGATTACAGCCTCAAGTCTTCTTGGGTATGACACTACAAGCTTGGGACACCTGTATGTGGGGAGTTTCTCCCATTCTTCTCTGCAGATCCTCTCAAGCTCTGTCAGGTTGGATGGGGAGCGTCGCTGCACAGCTATTTTCAGGTCTCTCCAGAGATCTTAGATCGGGATCAAGTCGAGGCATTGGCTGGGCCACTCAAAGACATTCAGAGACCTGTCCCGAAGCCACTCCTGTGGTGTCTTGTCTGTGTGCTTAGGGTCATTGCCCTGTTGGAAGGTGAACCTTTGCCCCAGTCTGAGGTCTTAAGCGCTCTGGAGCAGGTTTTCATCAAGGATCTCTCTGTACTTTGCTCCATTCATAATTTCCTCGATCCTGACTAGTCTCCCAGTCCCTTCCGCTGAGAAACATCCCCACAGCATGATGCTGCCACCACCAAGCTTCACCGTAGGGATGGTGCCAGGTTTCCTCCAGACCTGACGCTTGGCATTCAGGCCAAAGAATTCAATCTTGGTTTCATCAGACCAGAGAATCTTGTTTTTTATGGTCTGAGAGTCTTTAGGGACCTTTTGGCAAACTCTAAGCAGGTTGTCATGTACTGAGGAGTGGCTTCCGTCTGGCCACTATACCATAAAGGCCTGATTGGTAGAGTGCTGCCGAGATGGTTATCCTTCTGGAAGGTTCTCCCATCTCCACAGAGGAACTCTGGAGCTCGTTCAGAGTGACCATTGGGTTCTTGGTCACCTCCCTGACCAAGGCCCTTCTCCCCTGATTGCTCAGTTTGGCCGGTGGCCAGTCTTGGTGGTTCCAAACTTCTTCAATTTAAGAATGTTGGAGGCCATCGTGTTCTTGGGGACCTTATTTTGATTCCCTTCCCCAGATCTGTGCCTCGACACAATCCTGTCTCAGAGTAATTCCTTTGACCTCATGGCTTGGTTTTTGCTCTGACATGCACAGTCAACTGTGGACCTTATATAGACAGGTGTGTGCCTTTACAAATCATGTCCAATCAACTGAATTTACCACAGGTGGACTCCAATCAAGTTGACTGATTGATTGGTAAAGCCTGCCTTATCTCAGCTCACTGGTCAGCATAGCAGCACCCACCTGTAGCACGCGCTCAAACAGGTATATTTCACTGGTCACCCCCAAAGCCAACACCTCCTATGGCCGCCTTTCCTTCCAGTTCTCTGCTGTCAATGACTGGAACGAATTGCAAAAATCACTGGAGACTCATATCTCCTTCACTAACTTTAAGCACCAGCTGTCAGAGCAGCTCACAGATCACTGCACATAGCCCATCTGTAAATAGCCCATCCAAATACCTCATCCCCATTCTGTTATTTATTTTTTTCACCCCAGTATCTCTACTTGCACACTCATCTTCTGCACATCTATCACTCCAATGTTTAATTGCTAAATTGTAATTATTTCGCCACTATGGCCAATTTATTGCTACCTCCCTTATCCTACCTCATTTGCACACACAGTATATAGATTTTTCAACTGTATTATTGACTGTATGTTTGTTTATCCCATGTGTAACTCTGTGTTGCACTGCTTTGCTTTATCTTGGCCAGGTCGCAGTTGTAAATGAGAAGTTGTCTTCAACTGGCCTACCTGGTTAAATAAAGGTGTTCTCAACTAGCCTACCTGGTTAAATAAAGGTGTTCTCAACTGGCCTACCTGGTTAAATAAAGGTGTTCTCAACTAGCCTACCTGGTTAAATAAAGGTGTTCTCAACTGGCCTACCTGGTTAAATAAAGGTGTTCTCAACTAGCCTACCTGGTTAAATAAAGGTGTTCTCAACTAGCCCACCTGGTTAAATAAAGGTGTTCTCAACTAGCCCACCTGGTTAAATAAAGGTGTTCTCAACTAGCCTACCTGGTTAAATAAAGGTGTTCTCAACTAGCCTACCTGGTTAAATAAAGGTGATCTGGCCTACCTGGTTAAATAAAGGTGATCTGGCCTACCTGGTTAAATAAAGGTGAAATTAAATAAATAAATAAAAAGTTGTAGAAACATCTCAAGGATGATCAATCCTAGCCTTCACCCTGGTCACTGGGGCCTAGCCTTCACCCTGGTCACGGATCTAGCCTTCACCCTGGTCACTAGGTCCTAGCCTTCACCCTGGTCACCCTGGTCACTGGGTCCTAGCCAGGGTGAAGTCTAGGACACAGTGAGCAGGGTGACCAGGGTGAAGGCTAGGACCCAGTGACCACATCTCTCACCTCACTCCCCATCCCCAGCATGCGTAGATGTTCCAGACAGTGTCTGGTGATGTTCTTCAGGGTCCCCTCAGCCAGAAGCAGGTTCTCATGGGGCTCAGTGACCAGGGTAAAGGCTAGGCTCTGGACCCCCAGCCACAGAGCACTCCTCTCCCCAGCCCAGGGCTCTCCCCTCCCCAGCCGCTGAACCCCGCTGTCAGCCTCTTGGAGAGCCACCAGCTCCTCTCCCAGTACAGTCTCTACCAACACCCGGCCTGACGCCTCACGGGACAGGGTCACTGCACTACGCACCTGCCTGAGAGAGGGATGGAGTAGAGAGAGGGATGGAGTAGAGAGAGGGATGGAGTAGAGAGGGGGATGGAGTAGAGAGAGGGATGGAGTAGAGAGAGGGATGGAGTAGAGAGAGGGATGGAGTAGAGAGAGGGATGGAGTAGAGAGAGGGATGGAGTAGAGATAGGGATGGAGTAGAGAGAGGGATGGAGTAGAGAGAGAGATGGAGTAGAGAGAGGGATGGAGTAGAGAGGGGGATGGAGTAGAGAGAGGGATGGAGTAGAGAGAGGGATGGAGTAGAGAGAGGGATGGAGTAGATATAGGGATGAAGTAGAGAGAGGGATGGAGTAGAGAGAGAGATGGAGTAGAGAGAGGGATGGAGTAGAGAGGGGGATGGAGTAGAGAGAGGGATGGAGTAGAGAGAGAGATGGAGTAGAGAGAGAGATGGAGTAGAGAGAGAGATGGAGTAGAGAGAGGGATGGAGTAGAGAGAGGGATGGAGTAGAGAGAGGGATGGAGTAGAGAGAGGGATGGAGTAGAGAGAGAGATGGAGTAGAGAGAGAGATGGAGTAGAGAGAGAGATGGAGTAGAGAGAGGGATGGAGTAGAGAGAGGGATGGAGTAGAGAGAGGGATGGAGTAGAGAGAGAGAGTTATTTTACGTGCTAGCAACACCCGGCATGAGCAACACAGGACTGGGTCACTGCACTACACACCTGCCTGAGAGACAGAGATGGTATTATGGAAAGAGAGAGATAGTTTGGTCGACACAGACAGTTAGCAACGAGCCCTCGGGAGAGCCGGTGTCCCTCCAGAAGTCGAGCTTTTTCGCCCATCGTGTCATTCACGGGGAGCCAGCGAAAGCCAACTCTGTCAAGCAGCAGCCCTCCTCCCCACCGGCCACCACACAACAGCTGCTAGTCGGAGGCAAGTCGCTTTTTTCAACATCAAGCCAGCAGCGCGCCTACTTCCTGTCGCCACTTATGTTGATATATAGATAGATTATGCTATGAGTGTGGGCTACCACCCAGCAATGCAAATCACGTCTTGAATTGCAAACTCCCCTCGCCCGCTGGCGGTAGGAATGTATAGCCTTGGGCGTAGTGAAGGCAGAACATAACACAGGGGGAATGTTTTCTACCAACTGGGTACCAACTGGCACCCCATTCCCTATATAGAACACTACTGTTGGCCGGGGCCCTATTCCCTATATAGTACACTACTGTTGACCAGGGCCCTATTCCCAATATAGAACACTATTGTTGACCAGGGCCCTATTCCCTATATAGAGCACTACTGTTGACCAGGGCCTTATTCCCTATATAGAGCACTACTGTTGACCAGGGCCCTATTCAGTACACTACTGTTGACCAGGGCCCTATTCCCTATATAGTGCACTACTGTTGACCAGGACCCTATATAGAACACTACTGTTGACCAGGACCCTATTCCCTATATAGTGCACTACTGTACACCAGGGCCCTATGGAACCCTATTCCCTATATAGAACACTACTGTTGACGATGACCTACTTACAGTATTGTGCATTCAAAGAAGCTCACGCAGTCACATTCATATTTGACATTACAGGATTGTCACGTTAGTGGCCTCGCCTGTATGTCAAAACTGCATGCAACAACATTGTATTTCTAGTACAGGTGCCAGGACCGTCGCTCACCTCGCCACCACCGCTACCTTCTCATTTTGCAGAAGCCGCCTCTGTTCCGGTCCCAGTTCACTGTCCGCCCCGGTCAGCGCGCCCTCCTCCGGTCCAAACACACGGGAGTAGAGCACGCGGCTCTCCCCGGGGGCCAGAGTGCTTACCGGGTTAACGGTATGGATCAGGAAACATTGAACCATGGTGTCGCTGTGTGACTTAATGAACTAAGATATCGATCTAGTTAGTCTTTCTCTGTCGATAACTACAGGGATGTCAGATTGCAGGGCTTGTTACGCTTTGCTTCCTGGATTCGATCAGGTGACAAGACAGATGCAGTCATTTGGAGGCAACACTAGAGGGCGCCACTGTCAGCGTAGAGAGAGAGAGAGAGCATGAAGAAATGTGTTCATCGATTGAAACCGAATGAGTGGATCCGAATTTACCAGTGGTTTAAAAAGTACCCAATTGTCATACTTGAGTAAACGTAAAGATACCTTAATAGAAAATGACTCAAGTAAAAGTCAAAGTACTTGCTTTTAAATATACTTAATTATCAAAAGTAAATGTAATTGCTAAAATATACATAAGTATCAAAAGTGAAGGTATAAATAATTTCAAAGTCCTGATATTAAGCAAACCAGACAGCACCGTGTTCTTGTTGTGTTTAATTTACAGACAGCCAGGGGCACTCTCCAACTCTCCATTTACAAATGAATCATGTGTTTAGAAAGTCCTCCAGATCAGAGCTTACTGCCAGTGTAACGGATGTGAAATGGCTAGCTTAGTTAGCAGTGTGCGCTAAATAGCGTTTCAATCGGTGACGTCACTTGCTCTGAGACCTGTGGCTTTTGTGGAGCGATGGGTAACGATGCTTCGTGGGTGACTGTTGTTGATGCGTGCAGAGGGTATCTGGTTCGCGCCCGGGTATGGGCGTTATACTGTTACACCAGGAATGATTGGGATATTCTCTGTTTAGTTTGTGAATTAGACCATTTTCCTATTCTGCCAAGCATTCAAAATGTAACGAGTACTTTTGGGTGTCAGGGGTAATATATGGAGTAAAAAGTACATCACTACATTCCTAAAGAAAAGGAAGGAAAAGCTGTCAAAAATATAAATAGTAAAGTACAGGTATTTTTACTTAGTACTTTACACCACTGTATTTTACTTTAGGGTTTTACTCAGAAAAAAACTAGATTCTTTATGTATCATATTATAGATTATGTATTGTGCTTTTCAGTTTACATTTAGGCCTAAATTCTACCTACAAAAGGCCTAAATCCTACCTACAAAAAGCCTAAATTCTACCTACAACAGGCCTAAATCCTACCTACAACAGGCCTAAATTCTACCTACAACATGCCTAAATTCTACCTACAACTTCTACCTACAACATGCCTAAATTCTACCTACAACAGGCCTAAATTCTACCTACAACAGGCCTAAAACCTACCTACAACAGGCCTAAATTCTACCTACAACTTCTACCTACAACATGCCTAAATTCTACCTACAACAGGTCTAAATTCTACCTACAACAGGCCTAAATTCTACCTACAACAGGCCTAAATTATACCTACAACAGGCCTAAATCTTACCTATAACATGCCTAAATTCTAACTACAACAGGCCTAAAACCTACCTACAACAGGCCTAAATTCTACCTACAACATGTCTAAATTCTACCTACAACAGGCCTAAACTCTACCTACAACAGGCCCAAACTCTACCTACAACAGGCCTAAATTCTACCTACAACAGACCTAAATCCTACCTACAACATGCCTAAATTCTTATGCAAACTATATTCAATGTTCTCAGATAAGGCATTTAACACCTACCATACACTTTGTACTTAGTATATATATTTGTAATTATTTTTACATAGGCAAGGCCTTGGTGTTACCTCATATCCCAGTGATAATGCCTTGCATTACGCCTGGGAAGAAAACACTTACATTGGCTCAATTTACCTCATGGCCATTAGCTCAACTTAGCCCAAGGCTATATTAGCCCACACAGCTACAAGGATGCACTTCCATGCTAGGTTTAGGACTTAATATTGAAGCTGATAGAGACCCTAACTGATGTGTAGAACAATCATGAAATGATCTACTTTGATTTAGATACAAGCATCATGAAACCTCTAACACAAATTAATTTGACTTGTTGAAAAAAAGATATGTTTTTGGGACCTAACTTGCTAACCACTTTTCCATGTGATTTCTTCCTTCACAGACTCCATGAAATGATGACCTCTTCCTAAATATTTGGTCAAATTATTACGTTTGTGTATGATTCCATTGAAAAAAATGTGTCTCAACTAACTCCACTGTTTTTTGTATTTATTTTACTGGGTATGTCGGTTAAGAACAAATTCTTATCTTCAATGACGGCCTAGGAACAGTGGGTTAACTGCCTTGTTCAGGGGCAGAACGACAGGAAATCAATCTTGCAACCTTTCGGTTACTAGTCCAACACTCGAACCACTAGGCTACCTGCCACCCCTACACTCTAACCACTAGGCTACCTGCTGCCCCTGCACTCTAACCACTAGGCTACCTGCCTCCCCTACACTCTCACCACTAGGCTACCTGCTGCCCCTACACTCTAACCACTAGACTACCTGCCTCCCCTACACTCTAACCACTAGGCTACCTGCCACCCCTACACTCTAACCACTAGGCTACCTGCCTTCCCTACACTCTAACCACTAGGCTACCTGCCGCCCCTACACTCTAACCACTAGGCTACCTGCCTCCCCTACACTCTATCCACTAGGCTGCCTACCACCCCTACACTCTAACCACTAGGCTACCTGCCTCCCCTACACTCTAACTACTAGGCTACCTGCCGCCCCTACACTCTAACCACTAGGCTACCTGCCTCCCCTACACTCTATCCACTAGGCTACCTAACGCCCCTACACTCTAACCACTAGCGTACCTGCTGCCCCTACACTCTAACCACTAGGCTACCTGCCTCCCCTACACTCTAACCACTAGGCTACCTGCCTCCCCTACACTCTAACCACTAGGCTACCTGCCTCCCCTACACTCTAACCTCTAGGCTACCTACCGCCCCTACACTCTAACCACTAGTGTACCTGCTGCCACTACACTCTAACCACTAGGCTACCTGCCTCCCCTACACTCTAACCACTAGTCTACCTGCCTCCCCTACACTCTAACCACTAGACTACCTGCCTCCCCTACACTCTATCCACTATGCTACCTACCGCCCCTACACTCTAACCACTAGACTACCTGCCGCCCCTACACTCTAACCACTAGGCTACCTGCCGCCCCTACACTCTAACCACTAGGCTACCTGCCGCCCCTACACTCTAACCACTAGGCTACCTGCCGCCCCTACACTCTAACCACTAGGCTACCTGCCTCCTCTACACTCTAACCACTAGACTACCTGCCTCCTCTACACTCTAACCACTAGGCTACCTGCCACCTCTACACTCTAACCACTAGGCTACCTGCCTTCCCTACACTCTAACCACTAGGCTACCTGCCGCCCCTACACTCTAACCACTAGGCTACCTGCCTCCCCTACACTCTATCCACTAGGCTACCTACCACCCCTACACTCTAACCACTAGGCTACCTGCCTCCCCTACACTCTAACTACTAGGCTACCTGCCGCCCCTACACTCTAACCACTAGGCTACCTGCCTCCCCTACACTCTATCCACTAGGCTACCTAACGCCCCTACACTCTAACCACTAGTGTACCTGCTGCCCCTACACTCTAACCACTAGGCTATCTGCCTCCCCTACACTCTAACCACTAGGCTACCTGCCTCCCCTACACTCTAACCACTAGGCTACCTGCCTCCCCTACACTCTAACCTCTAGGCTACCTACCGCCCCTACACTCTAACCACTAGTGTACCTGCTGCCACTACACTCTAACCACTAGGCTACCTGCCTCCCCTACACTCTAACCACTAGTCTACCTGCCTCCCCTACACTCTAACCACTAGACTACCTGCCTCCCCTACACTCTATCCACTATGCTACCTACCGCCCCTACACTCTAACCACTAGACTACCTGCCGCCCCTACACTCTAACCACTAGGCTACCTGCCGCCCCTACACTCTAACCACTAGGCTACCTGCCGCCCCTACACTCTAACCACTAGGCTACCTGCCGCCCCTACACTCTAACCACTAGGCTACCTGCCTCCTCTACACTCTAACCACTAGACTACCTGCCTCCTCTACACTCTAACCACTAGGCTACCTGCCTCCCCTACACTCTAACCACTAGGCTACCTGCCACCTCTACACTCTAACCACTAGTCTACCTGCCTCCCCTACACTCTAACCACTAGGCTACCTGCCACCCCTACACTCTAACCACTAGGCTACCTGCCACCCCTACACTCTAACCACTAATCTACCTGCCTCCCCTACACTCTAACCACTAGTGTACCTGCTGCCACTACACTCTAACCACTAGGCTACCTGCCACCCGTTTAATAACGCCCTGCTTTGACTGCTCATGTCACGTGGTTTGTAGGTTTTAAGTGTGACCTCTTCAGTGTTGCCTGCTCATAAAGTGGAAGGTACAATAACTACAGTATTTTTAGGCCACGTAAGGCTGTACATAATTCTGACTCTCAGCTGCTGTCTGATTGACTGGCTTCATTTATTGTTTTTAGTTGTATTGTTTGTATATCTTTGTATTTTTTATTTTTGTGTGATTGTCCTTGTCTACTAATGTTTTGTTACTTGTCAGGAATAGTAGCTTCTGCAAAAGCTATCGGGGATCCTAATAAACAAGTGAGGGTTGGCTTCACGCTAGCTGCAGGAACCATGAAGATAGTTGCTCCCACGGACTCTATTGTTGTAGAAAGCCTCTGTTGATATTAGCCAGATGGCCACAGCTATATAACCATCTAGCAAGATGACAAACAAACCCTTTAATTCACTCTCCATAACTGTACACAGCCCATAGATCCAATATTAGCTAGCTGGCTAACGTTAGCTAAATGGTTGACATGATTTGCTAGCTAGCTGTTGTGCTAACTAGGTAAAGTAAAAACACTGCATTGACTCTTGGCAGTCAGATGTAGAATCTGTGCGCTCAGAGTTTTGGCAGTTACCTGTTACCTTATCAGTTATATCAAAATATTTTTGAGTTACCAAACGTTTTGTGGTAGTAAAAACAGAAGAACACGAGTTCAGGACTTTTTCTTCCGATTTGGAAGCTTTTCTATTGTGCTAAATATGGATTAAATGTGACAATTAATAGCTATCTAGCTAAATGATATTCACAGAATTTGAAAGCTACAACAAGGTGTTGGTGAAGAAGATGAAGGGAATCATTAAACAAGTGTTTCCACATAGCATAACCGCTAACAGTACTGATGCTTTTCTATTGCCATTACAGAATGGCTGGTTATCTAGCATTAGGGAGGCTTTTTCTCTTGCCTGTATCTAGTGGTTCTTACGATTGTGTATCAGAGCGACGTGTCTAGCTATGTACTTGTTATTTGGTTGAGACTAACAGTAGAAAAATGCTTGTTTGCTCTGTGTATATTTGGTGTGTCGTTAGTTGGCTTGGCCTAGTTAGCAAGCTGAGATCTCTGCTCAAGTACGGCTAACGTTAGCTAGCTTGCTAATAATGTTTTGAGGAGAACAGGCTAGCTCCCTGTAGAATCAAGACGAGCGGGGAAGAAGATTTTTGATACAATTGCTTCATCTGGCTGCTGCTGCAGTGCCCAGGCGAGATAAGCAAGCTAGATGTTGAAGCAATGCAATCATATTAATTTTATTGGCTTGCTATACGAGCTGCTTTTCCTGAAAATGTCTATCTGCAATAGCTAGTTCTTGTATATTCCAGTGCCCCGTTAAATGTTACAGCCATCATGATCACATAGTCTGCAGACCAGCGAGAAGGACAAAAGACTACTTTGTGTGAGCTAGCTAGAACACAATCAACTAGCTAGCTATAAGATCAGATAAACATGTTGAGGAAAATAATGTGAAGAGCTAGCTATCTGTAGTGATTGTATTATTAGAAATCAACTGTATTTGTGGTACATTCCATATTATGTTTCACTGTATGAAGTTGTACAAATTATCAACATAAATAATAATTAATTATTTTTTAATTGTCAAGTGGACTGAATTCTCATTCAAATAATGTTGGATTTTTTATTTTTATTTAACTAGGCAAATTAGTTAAAGAACAAATTCTTATTTACAATGACGGCCCTACCCTGGCCAAACCCAGGCGACGCTGGGACAATTGTATGACGCCCTATGGGACTCCCAGTCACGGCCGGTTGTGATAAAGCCTGGAATCGAACCATGGGGTCTGTAGTGACGCTGTAGTGACACTGAGATGCAGTGGCTTAGACCGCTGTGCCCCTGGGGAGCCACTGGCTCTCTTTCAGATCAGCTCAGCACACTTCTGCCTCTACTAGCCACAGAGTGGTTGGGTAAGCTCCCTTCTGGCTGGCCATTTCCAGGGTTGACATGGGACGGGGCCACAGTGTCTCCCAACCCCCCTGTCTCAGACCCAAGTAATTATAATGAATCAAATTATATTCTATAACATATCAACCCCACCCCCTGTCCCGTCCCGTCCCGTCCTGATCAACGTGGGACAATAGTCATGCATTTGTAACAAGAGCAGTAAGTGTTGTGTTGGGGTTAGAAATACTTATTTTCCAAATGTGAACGTTTGGCTGATCCGGAGTGGACTACATTTTGAATTTAAATGATTCACTAGGAAGACTACCATCCATCATTATCCATGACCACCATCCATCATTATCCATGACCACCGTCTATCATTATCCATGACCACCGTCCATCATTATCCATGACCACCGTCCATCATTATCCATGACCACCGTCCATCATTATCCATGACCACCGTCCATCATTATCCATGACCACCGTCCATCATTATCCATGACCACCGTCCATCATTATCCATGACCACCGTCCATCACATTATCCATGACCACCGTCCATCATTACCCATGACCACGTCCATCATTATCCATGACCACCGTCCATCATTACCCATGACCACCGTCCATCATTATCCATGACCACCGTCCATCATTATCCATGACCACCATCCATCATTATCCATGACCACCGTCCATCATTATCCATGACCACCGTCTATCATTATCCATGACCACCGTCCATCATTACCCATGACCACCATCCATCATTATCCATGACCACCATCCATCATTATCCATGACCACCGTCTATCATTATCCATGACCACCGTCCATCATTATCCATGACCACCATCCATCATTATCCATGACCACCGTCTATCATTATCCATGACCACCGTCCATCATTATCCATGACCACCGTCCATCATTATCCATGACTACCATCCATCATTATCCATGACCACCGTCCATCATTATCCATGACCACCGTCTATCATTATCCATGACAACCGTCCATCATTATCCATGACCACCGTCCATCATTATCCATGACCACCGTCCATCATTATCCATGACCACCGTCCATCATTACCCATGACCACCATCCATCATTACCCATGACCACCGTCCATCATTATCCATGACCACCGCAATCATTATCCATGACCACCGTCCATCACATTACCCATGACCACCGTCCATCATTATCCATGACCACCGCCCATCATTACCCATAACCACCGTCCATCATTATCCATGACCACCGTCCATCATTATCCATGACCACCATCCATCATTATCCATGACCACCGTCCATCATTATCCATGACCACCGTCCATCATTATCCATGACCACCGTTCATCATTATCCATGACCACCGTCCATCATTATCCATGACCACCGTCCATCACATTATCCATGACCACCGTCCATCATTATCCATGACCACCGTCCATCATTACCCATGACCACCGTCCATCATTACCCATGACCACCGTCCATCATTATCCATGACCACCGTCCATCATTATCCATGACCACCGTCCATCATTATCCATGACCACCGTCCATCATTATCCATGACCACCGTCCATCATTATCCATGACCACCGTCCATCACATTATCCATGACCACCGTCCATCATTACCCATGACCACCGTCCATCATTATCCATGACCACCTTCCATCATTATCCATGACCACCGTCCATCATTATCCATGACCACCGTCCATCATTATCCATGACCACCGTCCATCATTACCCATGACCACCGTCCATCATTATCCATGACCACCGTCCATCATTATCCATGACCACCGTCCATCATTATCCACATGCAATCCACCACCCCTTTTCTAATGAACACGCCTCCTTAATCTATTGTACGTTTTCTATGGATTCATTATTAATAATCGCTTTGATTGGTAACAGCTTCAACACATCATGGCAACATGCTTGACTGAAAACATCTCAGAGACACACTGCTTTCAGTCCCAGGGGCGGACAGCTGTTGAGTTACAGCTATGTTTTCATTCCTCTTTAAAAGGTCTCCCTTCTTCTCACAGCCCTGCTACTACTACTGCTGCTCTGTGGCATCGCTGAGGAGCAAGCCAGTGGAGTAGATCTTGGAGCTGGGCCCAGGATAGAGCTTCCCTGGTCGTGCATGGAGATTGTTTTCTATTCTGCACTGCAGCTCAGTACAAAGATGGGCTGGGGACCGATGACCAGTCGATACTGGGAGCAGAGACAGTGCTGGGGGCCGATGACCAGTCGATACTGGGAGCAGAGACAGTGCTGGGGACCGGTGACCAGTCGATACTGGGGGCAGAGACAGTGCTGGGGGCCGATGACCAGTCGATACTGGGGGCAGAGACAGTGCTGGGGGCCGATGACCAGTCGATACTGGGGGCAGAGACAGTGCTGGGGGCCGATGACCAGTCGATACTGGGAGCAGAGACAGTGCTGGGGGCCGATGACCAGTCGATACTGGGAGCAGAGACAGTGCTGGGGACCGGTGACCAGTCGATACTGGGAGCAGAGACAGTGCTGGGGGCCGATGACCAGTCGATACTGGGGGCAGAGACAGTGCTGGGGGCCGATGACCAGTCGATACTGGGGGCAGAGACAGTGCTGGGGGCCGATGACCAGTCGATACTGGGGGCAGAGACAGTGCTGGGGGCCGATGACCAGTAGATACTGGGAGCAGAGACAGTGCTGGGGGCCGATGACCAGTCGATACTGGGGGCAGAGACAGTGCTGGGGACCGGTGACCAGTCGATACTGGGAGCAGAGACAGTGCTGGGGACCGGTGACCAGTCGATACTGGGGGCAGAGACAGTGCTGGGGACCGGTGAACAGGCAGTACTTGGAGTGCAGTGTCTTCACTGACATTTTTGACCTGAATCAGTCTGTAATAGGTACATTCCAAGGTAACCTGCCTAAATTACTATCGCTCCGTTACACTCACATCTGTAGCCATGAAGTGCTTTGAAAGGCTGGTCATGGCTCACATCAACACCATCATCCCAAACACACTGGACCTACTTCAATTCACATACTGTCCCAACAGATCCACAGATGACGCAGTCTCTATTACACTCCCGTCTCCCACCTGGACAAAAGGAACACCTATGTGAGAATGCTGTTCATTGACTACAGCTCAGCGTTCAACACCATAGTGCCCTCAAAGCTCATCACTAAGCTAAGGACCCTGGGATTAAACACTTCCCTTTGCAACTGGATCCTGGACTTCCTGACGGGCCGCCCCCAGCTGGTGAGGGTAGGTAACAACACATCCGCCACGCTGACCCTCACCACAGGGACCCCTCCGGGGTGCGTGCTTAGTCCCCTCCTGTACAACCTGTTCACCCACGACTGCGTGGACGCACACAACTCTAGTTTGAAGGGGCGTCCTCATACACATGTATATATTGTGTGTGTGTCACCGGTCCCCTTCAAATTAGTGGATTTGGCTATTTCAGCCACACCTGTTGCTGACAGGTGCATAAAATCGAGCACACAGCCATGGAATCTCCATAGAGAAACATTGGCAATAGAATGGCATTACCGAAGAGCTCAGTGACTTTCAACGTGGCACCATCATAGGATGCCACCTTTCCAACAAGTCAGTTTGTCAAATTTATGCCCTGCTTGCCCCGGAGTGCTGTTATTGTGATTCAGGTTGAAACGTCTAGGCCGCAAAGTGGCAGGCCACACAAGTTCACAGAATGGGACCTGCGAGTCTTGAAGCACATCACGTGTAAAAATCGTCCCTGTCTACCGAGTTCCAAACTGTCTCTGGAAGCAACGTCAGCACAATAACTGTTAGTCAGGAGCTTCGTGAAATGGGTTTCCGTGGCTGAGCAGCTGCACACAAGCCTAAGATCACCATACATAATACAATGATTTTCCCAAGGTTGCTGTTGACACATATCCCACAGTAGTTATTGGGGTCAAATGTGGATTAGGGTGATCTCTCTGTTTCTCTCTCTGTCACTCACTCTCTGTCTCTCTCTGTCTCTGTGTCTCTCTGTGTCTCTCACTCTCTGTCTCTCACTCACTCACTCACTCACTCTCTCTCTGTCTCTCTGTCTCTATCTGTCTCTCTCTCTGTCTCTCTGTCTCTATCTGTCTCTCACTCTGCCTCTATCTCTCTCTGTCTCTCTCTCTCTGTCTCTCACTCTGTCTCTCACTCACCACTCTGCTGACCTCGTGCCAATGCCAATACATTCCCTCATGGATCCACTCAGAGGATAGGAATGTGTGTCTGCGTGTGCAAGTGCGTACCGCATGCTGGAGCCGTCAACTTGAGCGGGAGGATTTGAAAAGCAGGAACAGTATTGTGTGTGCAGCAAGGTACAGGCCCCGTCCTCAGCAGGGAACAGAGGACTGTTTACAGAAGAAGGCTGTCAAACTACCTGACTGATAAACAAAGAGACTAGATGTCTGCAGCATTTTGAATCTGAAAGAGTGTCAGTTTACAATATCATGAATCTGTCAATATAAATCATGTAAAAGTTAAATTGAGAAAAGTCTTAAAAGATTGGAACAAACATTACACATTAGCAAGGGAATGGAAACGAAGTGAACTGCAGATTTAAAAAGCTGTGTGTGCATTAACTCTACAATAAGGCACTGTCATAATTATAAGACATACAACATTAATCTCAGGGATATCCACCTAACTTTCTAACGCTTTTAAAAATACGGAAGCCAAAAGGGGCAACTATGGATACAACTTCCTCTGCACTCGTGCATTTTCATAATTCAAAATGTGATCCACTAGAAATCCCTGCATTAGCATGTTTCTGTTAGCCGATATATCCTGACAAAATACCATATTACTGGCCTGCTAATGTGCCTGGACCTTGAAATTAATGTTCATTCAAAATGGCAGGCTTTTGAGCGGTTATTCAAATTGCATAGGCTATTCATAGGCTATAGGCTAGCATACCTACAGCAACTTAGGCTATAGGCTAGCATACCTACAGTAACTTAGGCTATAGGCTAGCATACCTACAGTAACTTAGGCTACATCTAGCATACCTACAGTAACTTAGGCTATAGGCTAGCATACCTACAGTAACTTAGGCTATAGGCTAGCATACCTACAGCAACTTAGGCTATAGGCTAGCATACCTACAGTAACTTAGGCTATAGGCTAGCATACCTACAGTAACTTAGGCTATAGGCTAGCATACCTACAGTAACTTAGGCTACATCTAGCATACCTACAGTAACTTAGGCTATAGGCTAGCATACCTACAGTAACTTAGGCTACATCTAGCATACCTACAGTAACTTAGGCTATAGGCTAGCATACCTACAGTAACTTAGGCTACATCTAGCATACCTACAGTAACTTAGGCTATAGGCTAGCATACCTACAGTAACTTAGGCTATAGGCTAGCATACCTACAGTAACCTAGGCTATAGGCTAGCATACCTACAGTAACTTAGGCTATAGGCTAGCATACCTACAGTAGCTTAAGCTATAGGCTAGCATACCTACAGTAACTTAGGCTACATCTAGCATACCTACAGTAACTTAGGCTATAGGCTAGCATACCTACAGTAACTTAGGCTATAGGCTAGCATACCTACAGTAACTTAGGCTATAGGCTAGCATACCTACAGTAACTTAGGCTATAGGCTACATCTAGCATACCTACAGTAACTTAGGCTATAGGCTAGCATACCTACAGTAACTTAGGCTACATCTAGCATACCTACAGTAACTTAGGCTATAGGCTAGCATACCTACAGTAACTCAATCAGCCTGACTAACCGGTGTCTGTATGTAGCTTTCTACTTTTATAGCCTCGCTACTGTATATAGTATTTTTATTTCTTTACCTACCTATTGTTCACCAAATACCTTTTTTTGCACTATTGGTTAGAGCCTGTAAGTAGGCATTTCAGTGATATGGTTGTCAGGATGTAACGCAGGGATTTCTAGTGTATTATGAAAAATGCGCAGAGGAAATTGGATCCATAGCTTACCCTTTTGGTTTTCGTGTTTTAAAAGCATTTGGATATTAAAATCCCCCCCCCCCCCCCAAAGAAAAAGAGGTTTCTGTTTCAAGCACATGTTTAATAGTGGATTGACTGTTTCTCTATGATCAGTTTAACTTCAGGAAGTTTCAGTCCCCTTTCAAAATAAGCAAATATAGTCAAGAAATATGGATAAAAATGGACAAAATGAGATTTATTCAGCAACTCTCCTAAGAACACACATGTTTATCCTCCACTCACTTCCATGACAATCACTAACACACTTCCTGTTCACACAGAAGGGCTCTTTGTGACCAACACAACACGGAGGTAACGTGTGAATCCACAAATAGCACCCAACTGTCATAGGGCTCTGGTCAAAAGTAGTGCACTATATAGGGAATAGCGTGCTATTTGTGAGACACTAGGCCCTCTGACAACTGGCTGACCTGCAGCAATTGAACATTTCACTTCAAAGAGAACGCAGGGAAGGAAGTTTTCAAAAATGTACTTTTTGGTCAAAGAGGGCGAGCATGTGAACGGGTTAATTGTAGATTATCCCAAAATATTATTTGATTATCAATATCAAGAGCGGTACAAACTATACTTATTATAGAAGTTCTCACAATTCACAAAAAAACATCCAATACTTAGACACTTCCACATTGCGAGGGGTGTGTGATTATGGCCTAAGGAGAGGCTTTCTACAAAATCTCACTTTTTCAAAAACAAAAGTCTAAAAACAAAAATGCACACAGGAGGAACTCAAAATCCCAAAACACCCCACGGCCATCTAAAAATAAAAAATAAAGTTTAAATTAAGTGCTTAATAAAATATAGTAGTATTTATACAGCACATACAGAACTGGCATTTCATTCATTCATTCTGAGCAGCACATCTGTCCAGTGAGGAGACATCAGTTGAACGGTTTTAAACTAGGAGGTATTTTAGTCCTCGTCATGTCTGGCAGTGGTCAGATCTTGGTTCTGCAGTCACATTAAGCACAGTGGTCAGATCTTGGTTCTGCACAGTGGTCAGATCTTGGTTCTGCAGTCACATTAAGCACCGTGGTCAGATCTTGGTTCTGCAGTCACATTAAGCACAGTGGTCAGATCTTGGTTCTGCAGTCACATTAAGCACAGTGGTCAGATCTTGGTTCTGCAGTCACATTAAGCACAGTGGTCAGATCTTGGTTCTGCAGTCACATTAAGCACAGTGGTCAGATCTTGGTTCCGCAGTCACATTAAGCACAGTGGTCAGATCTTGGTTCCGCAGTCACATTAAGCACAGTGGTCAGATCTTGGTTCTGCAGTCACATTAAGCACAGTGGTCAGATCTTGGTTCTGCAGTCACATTAAGCACCGTGGTCAGATCTTGGTTCTGCAGTCACATTAAGCACCGTGGTCAGATCTTGGTTCTGCAGTCACATTAAGCACCGTGGTCAGATCTTGGTTCTGCAGTCACATTAAGCACCGTGGTCAGATCTTGGTTCTGCAGTCACATTAAGCACAATGGTCAGATCTTGGTTCTGCAGACACATTAAGCACAGTGGTCAGACGGCCAGACGCTGGGAATAAAAGACGGGGGTAAAACTGGAACACCCAAAAAACTCCTCTGGAGACTGGAAGGCTGTAGTGGTCTGGCTGGGGAGTGTAAGAGTGGCAAGGTAGTATAGGCTAGTGGTGGTGGCAGTGTGTTACAGCTCCCTTGGCTAGAGGCAGTAGGGTTACGGAGGGGGGGGGGGGGGCAGTAGGGTTACAGAGGGGGAGGGGCAGTAGGGTTACGGGCAGTAGGGTTACAGGGGGGGAGGGGCAGTAGGGTTACAGGCAGTAGGGTTACAGGGAGGGGGGGGGGGGCAGTAGGGTTACAGGGAGGGGGGGGGCAGTAGGGTTACAGGGTGGGGGGGCTACAGCTTCTTCAGTCTGCTGTACAGTCCCCTCTTGCTGCGCTCCCCGGCCCAGGTCCTGCTTTTCAGTCTGAACTTCCTCAGGTCCTCTTTAAAGTCCTGGTGGTGCATGGGCCGGTACCCCTGGGGCTCACACTGCATCTGAAGTAAAAACGAGTCTCCATTTAATTTTTTTAATTTTACCTTTATTTAACCAGGCAAGTCAGTTAAGAACAAATTCTTATTTTCAATGACGGCCTGGGAACAGTGGGTTAACTGCCTGTTCAGGGGCAGAACGACAGATTTGTACCTTGTCAGCTCGGGGGTTTGAACTCGCAACCTTCCGGTTACTAGTCCAACGCTCTAACCACTAGGCTACCCTCCATCAATGCATTGCGATTCAAATGTGTAGTAGCCAAACTAAATGGCTTGTTAAAGAAATTACACAGAAACAAAAAATATTAATGTAAACTAATTCACTTTTGATTATTAGTGATAAAGCCATCAAAATGTTTCAGAAGTATGATTGTGTTTTACCCGGAAGTGAGGGAAGAACTCTTTGTAGCCTCCCTTGAGAATGTAGATTTCTGGGTAGTGCAGGTTAGGGTACTCGTTCATCGTCCTGTCCCTCTCACGTACGAAACGACACATCCTGGGCCCTCGCTCTGAGGAGAACTCACAGTGGAAGACGAGGAGGACCCTGTGGTCAGGGGAGAGGGGGGCGATGGGGGTGCGTAGGAGGTACTCCTCTACCTGCTCCTCCTGGTAGAGGTTCAGGGCTCCTTTGATGTGGCCCCCCTCAAACTCATACGGGTAGCGACAGTCAATCACCACGATCCTCTCGACAACATGATGCAGCTGGCCGCTCAGAGCGGACAACATCTGAGGAACAGACAGACAGGTTAGTCCCAGGTCCCCATAACGCCAGGGTCTGTCCCCATAACGCCAGGGTCTGTCCCCATAACGCCAGGGTCTGTCCCCATAACGCCAGGGTCTGTCCCCATAACGCCAGGGTCTGTCCCCATAACGCCAGGGTCTGTCCCCATAACGCCAGGGTCTGTCCCCATAACGCCAGGGTCTACCTGGTGGTCTGAAAGGACAATAAAAGGACCAAATGGAAATGGTAGTGTCTTTGGGTTAATCGTCCGAGCTCAACATAGTTTATCTACTAAAAACCATGTAGCATCTACAACTTCCTACTGGATATTTGACTACCGTACGATGTATTTCTAGAGGCCTTATAAAAATAAAAAGTTAGTTCAAGGAGTGTTTACTAGTCAAATAAGCTCAAGGGGCTTGGCAGGTTGGAGGTTGTGAGGCGAGAAGACCGGGGACCTTGGTCAAACACCCCATGCGCTCTGGTCAAAAGTAGTGCACTACATAGGGAATACTAGGGGTGATTAGACACATGGCTGTATCATATAACAGCAGTAGTTCTCACCATCTCAGGAGTGATGTATTTCAGGTCCTGGTGTTTACCCTCCACGGTGGACAGGACACAGGGTTTGGTGAAATCTCCGATCAGCTCTACGTCCTGGTCAGACTCACTAGTGTCCAGCAGCTTCTCAATCTCAGTGTGGTTACAGAACGTCTAGGAAGGAGAGAGAGAGACCCCTGGTTACAGATCGAATAGGAAGGAGAGAGCGAGAGATCCCTGGCTACAGAACGACTAGGAAGGAGAGAGAGCGAGATCTCCCTGGTTACAGAACGACTAGGAAGGAGAGAGAGCGAGATCTCCCTGGTTACAGAACGACTAGGAAGGAGAGAGAGCGAGATCTCCCTGGTTACAGAACGACTAGGAAGGAGAGAGAGCGAGATCTCCCTGGTTACAGAACGACTAGGAAGGAGAGAGAGCGAGAGCTCCCTGGTTACAGAACGACTAGGAAGGAGAGAGAGCGAGAGCTCCCTGGTTACAGAACGACTAGGAAGGAGAGAGAGCGAGAGCTCCCTGGTTACAGAACGACTAGGAAGGAGAGAGAGCGAGAGCTCCCTGGTTACAGAACGACTAGGAAGGAGAGAGAGCGAGAGCTCCCTGGTTACAGAACGACTAGGAAGGAGAGAGAGCGAGAGCTCCCTGGTTACAGAACGACTAGGAAGGAGAGAGAGCGAGAGCTCCCTGGTTACAGAACGACTAGGAAGGAGAGAGAGCGAGAGATCCCTGGTTACAGAACGACTAGGAAGGAGAGAGAGCGAGAGATCCCTGGTTACAGAACGACTAGGAAGGAGAGAGAGCGAGAGATCCCTGGTTACAGAACGACTAGGAAGGAGAGAGAGCGAGAGATCCCTGGTTACAGAACGACTAGGAAGGAGAGAGAGCGAGAGATCCCTGAGATCCCTGGTTACAGAACGACTAGGAAGGAGAGAGAGCGAGAGATCCCTGGTTACAGAACGACTAGGAAGGAGAGAGAGCGAGAGATCCCTGGTTACAGAACGACTAGGAAGGAGAGAGAGCGAGAGATCCCTGGTTACAGAACGACTAGGAAGGAGAGAGAGCGAGAGATCCCTGGTTACAGAACGACTAGGAAGGAGAGAGAGCGAGAGATCCCTGGTTACAGAACGACTAGGAAGGAGAGAGAGCGAGAGATCCCTGGTTACAGAACGACTAGGAAGGAGAGAGAGCGAGAGATCCCTGGTTACAGAACGACTAGGAAGGAGAGAGAGCGAGAGATCCCTGGTTACAGAACGACTAGGAAGGAGAGAGAGCGAGAGATCCCTGGTTACAGAACAAATAGGAAGGAGAGAGAGCGAGAGATCCCTGGTTACAGAACAAATAGGAAGGAGAGAGAGCGAGAGATCCCTGGTTACAGAACAAATAGGAAGGAGAGAGCGCGAGATATCCCTGGTTACAGAACAAATAGGAAGGAGAGAGAGCGAGAGATCCCTGGTTACAGAACAAATAGGAAGGAGAGAGAGCGAGAGATCCCTGGTTACAGAACAAATAGGAAGGAGAGAGAGCGAGAGATCCCTGGTTACAGAACGACTAGGAAGGAGAGAGAGCGAGAGATCCCTGGTTACAGAACGACTAGGAAGGAGAGAGAGCGAGAGATCCCTGGTTACAGAACGACTAGGAAGGAGAGAGAGCGAGAGATCCCTGGTTAAAGAACAAATAGGAAGGAGAGAGCGAGAGATCCCTGGTTACAGAACAAATAGGAAGGAGAGAGAGCGAGAGATCCTTGGTTACAGAACAAATAGGAAGGAGAGAGCGAGAGATCCCTGGTTACAGAACGACTAGGAAGGAGAGAGCGAGATATCCCTGGTTACAGAACAAATAGGAAGGAGAGAGCGAGAGATCCCTGGTTACAGAACGACTAGGAAGGAGAGAGAGCGAGAGATCCCTGGTTACAGAACAAATAGGAAGGAGAGAGCGAGAGATCCCTGGTTACAGAACAAATAGGAAGGAGAGAGCGAGAGATCCCTGGTTACAGAACAAATAGGAAGGAGAGAGCGAGATATCCCTGGTTACAGAACAAATAGGAAGGAGAGAGAGCGAGAGATCCCTGGTTACAGAACGAATAGGAAGGAGAGAGCGAGAGATCCCTGGTTACAGAACGACTAGGAAGGAGAGAGAGCGAGAGATCCCTGGTTACAGAACAAATAGGAAGGAGAGAGCGAGAGATCCCTGGTTACAGAACAAATAGGAAGGAGAGAGCGAGAGATCCCTGGTTACAGAACAAATAGGAAGGAGAGAGCGAGATATCCCTGGTTACAGAACAAATAGGAAGGAGAGAGAGCGAGAGATCCCTGGTTACAGAACAAATAGGAAGGAGAGAGAGCGAGAGATCCCTGGTTACAGAACAAATAGGAAGGAGAGAGAGCGAGAGATCCCTGGTTACAGAACAAATAGGAAGGAGAGAGAGCGAGAGATCCCTGGTTACAGAACAAATAGGAAGGAGAGAGAGCGAGAGATCCCTGGTTACAGAACAAATAGGAAGGAGAGAGAGCGAGAGATCCCTGGTTACAGAACGAATAGGAAGGAGAGAGCGAGAGATCCCTGGTTACAGAACAAATAGGAAGGAGAGCGAGCGAGAGATCCCTGGTTACAGAACGACTAGGAAGGAGAGAGAGCGAGAGATCCCTGGTTACAGAACGACTAGGAAGGAGAGAGAGCGAGAGATCCCTGGTTACAGAACGACTAGGAAGGAGAGAGAGCGAGAGATCCCTGGTTACAGAACAAATAGGAAGGAGAGAGAGCGAGATATCCCTGGTTACAGAACAAATAGGAAGGAGAGAGCGAGATATCCCTGGTTACAGAACAAATAGGAAGGAGAGAGCGAGAGATCCCTGGTTACAGAACAAATAGGAAGGAGAGAGCGAGATATCCCTGGTTACAGAACAAATAGGAAGGAGAGAGAGCGAGAGATCCCTGGTTACAGAACAAATAGGAAGGAGAGAGAGCGAGATATCCCTGGTTACAGAACGACTAGGAAGGAGAGAGAGCGAGAGATCCCTGGTTACAGAACGACTAGGAAGGAGAGAGAGCGAGAGATCCCTGGTTGCAGAACAAATAGGAAGGAGAGAGAGCGAGAGATCCCTGGTTACAGAACAAATAGGAAGGAGAGAGCGAGAGATCCCTGGTTACAGAACGAATAGGAAGGAGAGAGAGCGAGAGATCCCTGGTTACAGAACGACTAGGAAGGAGAGAGCGAGAGATCCCTGGTTACAGAACAAATAGGAAGGAGAGAGAGCGAGAGATCCCTGGTTACAGAACGACTAGGAAGAAGAGAGAGCGAGATATCCCTGGTTAAAGAACAAATAGGAAGGAGAGAGACGGATCTCTGCAGTCACACAAAGCAGAATCTTTGATCGACAAACCACCGTACATCCCAAAAAACACCTCATTATGTGACCAATATTAGAGATGGTCTCTTCGCTTAATCTGATCCCCTCAAACACGCTGACTGTAGGGGGTGGAGACTAGAGAAATCATAAATCGGTCGACCTCAATGCCGATACCGATCAATCGGCCGATTTTTATTTATAATAACGACAACTACAACAATACTGAATGAACACTTATTTTAACTTAATATAATACATCAATAAAATCAATTTAGCCTCAAATAAATAATGAAACATGTTCAATTTGGTTTAAATAATGTGTTGGAGAAGAAAGTAAAAGTGCAATATGTCCTCTGGGTTGGCGCCCCCCTTTGGGTTGTGCCGTGGCGGAGATCTTTGTGGGCTATACTCAGCCTTGTCTCAGGATGGTAAGTTGGTGGTTGAAGATATCCCTCTAGTTGTGTGGGGGCTGTGCTTTGGCAAAGTGGGTGGGGTTATATCCTTCCTGTTTGGCCCTGTCCGGGGGTGTCCTCGGATGGGGCCACAGTGTCTCCTGACCCCTCCTGTCTCAGCCTCCAGTATTTATGCTGCAGTAGTTTATGTGTCGGGGGGCTAGGGTCAGTTTGTTATATCTGGAGTACTTCTCCTGTCCTATTCAGTGTCCTGTGTGAATTTAAGTATGCTCTCTCTAATTCTCTCTTTCTCTCTCGGAGGACCTGAGCCCTAGGACCATGCCTCAGGACTACCTGACATGACTCCTTGCTGTCCCCAATTCACCTGGCCGTGCTGCTGCTCCAGTTTCAACTGTTCTGCCTTATTATTGGACCATGCTGGTAATTTATGAACATTTGAACATCTTGGCCAAGTTCTGTTATAATCTCCACTCGGCACAGCCAGAAGAGGACTGGCCACCCCACATAGCCTAGTTCCTCTCTAGGTTTCGGCCTTTCTAGGGAGTTTTTCCTAGCCACCGTGCTTCTACACCTGCATTGCTTGCTGTTTGGGGTTTTAGGCTGGGTTTCTGTACAGCACTTTGAGATATCAGCTGATGTACGAAGGGCTATATGAATAAATTTTATATGATATACTTTAGTATGTTTAGTGAATGGAAAATGTAGGTTTGAATAGGTCATTAAATATATATATAAATAAATTTGATGTGCTATGTAAGAAAGCTAACGTTTCAGTTCCTTGCTCAGAACATGAGAACATATGAAAGCTGGTGGTTCCTTGTAACATGAGTCTTCAATATTCCCAGGTAAGAAGTTTTAGGTTGTAGTTATTATAGGAATTATAGCACTATTTCCCTCTATACCATTTGTATTTCATTAACTTTGACTATTGGATGTTCTTATAGGCACTTTAGTAATGCCAGTGTAACAAGGCACAGAGCGAGTGATGTTTGAAACGCTATTAGGGCGCGCTAACTAGCTAGCCATTTCACTTCGGTTACACCAGCCTCATCTCAGCCTCATCTCGGGAGTTGATAGGTTTGAAGTCAAACAGTGCAATGCTTGACGCACAACGAAGAGCTGCTGGCAAAACGCACGAAAGTGCTGTTTGAATGAATGTTGACGCGCCTGCTTCTGCCTACCACCGCTCAGTCAGATACTTAGATACTTGTATGCTATGTCAGATTATATGCAACGCAGGACACACTAGATAATATCTAGTAATATCAACAACCACGTGTAGTTATAATTTTTTTTTTTAAAGAGCCCAAAAATACCAATTTCCCGGTTATGAAAAATTGAAAATCGGCCCTAATTAAAATCGGTCGACCTCTAGTGGAGACATTGAGCAGGGAGGACCAGGTGACTGTAGGGGCGGAGACATTGAGCAGGGAGGACCAGGTGACTGTAGGGGCGGAGACATTGAGCAGGGGGACCAGGTGACTGTAGGGGCGGAGACATTGAGCAGGGAGGACCAGGTGACTGTAGGGGCGGAGACATTGAGCAGGGAGGACAAGGTGACTGTAGGGGCGGAGACATTGAGCAGGGAGGACCAGGTGACTGTAGGGGCGGAGACATTGAGCAGGGAGGACCAGGTACATACCATTTTTCTGGGAGAGCAGCCGCCCTGGTCCACGTTGGTGATGTGCGTTTCCACCAGGCTGCGTCGTCTCTTCACCCTGACCGGCGTGTTGTCATCCTGAGGACACTCAGGGCGCTTCAGGGGGGCGCGGTCCACCTGACTGGGCATGGAGGGGGAGCGGAACAGACCCCTCGGCCGACACCGTACCACCGGCTGAAGAGGAAGAGATTGGCATTCAATTATAAGACCTATGGATGGATGGACATATGCAACAACCAAATCGAATGTAGTGAAAACAGGAGACATGGCCCCTGGGGGGGGGGGGCCCTCCAGACTACATGGCCCCGGGGGGGGGGGGCCCCCTCCAGACTACATGGCCCCGGGGGGGGGGGGGCCCCCTCCAGACTACATGGCCCCGGGGGGGGCCCCCTCCAGACTACATGGCCCATGGGGGGGGCCCCTCCAGACCGCTCTATAGCGAAACCAAAAGTCTGCTGGTCATTTTAAAACCAAAGACAAATGAAGTCATATCCACAGAAGGCCATACAGAAGACTCTTCATGGATCTCCATGGCAATGCCACTGTAGAAGAGGTGATGCTCCTACCGAGTCCGCTGCAGGGTTGTCCCTCACTAGAGGAGCTGTCAGCAGGCTGGCCATCCCCATGGGCATGTCACACTCCTCCTCCTCCTCACAGTCATCCAGAACTTCAAGGAAACCATCGTCATCCTCATTAAGGGAGCGGGTGAAGGAGGAGCGGCGCAGAATCATGGGACTGCTGTCGTCCAATGAGCTGAGGCGCTGCGACGAGGGTGGGGACAGCTAGAGGGAGGGAGGAGCAAAGGGTTAACTTTCATTTTAACATGACTCACAACTACGACAATGTCTAGTCTTCTGTTATGTCTGTCTGCCAATCACGGTTCTATTCACCATGAGGGCTGAGAGGTGTCAGTCACTCTGTTCTACTCACCATGAGGGCTGAGAGGTGTCAGTCACTCTGTTCTACTCACCATGAGGGCTGGGGCAGAGTTTGGCCGACGGGCAAAGTCCTTGTTCTCTCCTCCTCCACTATGGAAGGACCTCCTACGGCAGCGTGACGCTGGCTTGGCGGGCTTCTTAAACTCGAAGCCCGCCTCCTGGTTCTCCTTGTTGCCCTGCCAACCATGCCCAGAGGAGGCGGCTGTATCCTGGACTGAGCCGTAGGGTCCGAAGACCCCATAGCGGTGCTGCTGGCTCTCTGGGTCCGGACTCTTCAGAGCCGGACTGGAGCCTAACAGCAGTGGTAGAGAGTTGATTCTTCGGATTGGCATTTTACTGTGAAGAGAACAAAGAAATCTAGTTGAAACGGGGGATGGACACACTAGATCAATCATGACAAGGATTGTCCATGTTTATAATCCTAACGACTCGCTGAAGAGTGGAAAAATAAATTGTTGATTGGTTGTTGGTTGTTGGCAGCTGCACCACAACTAGCCAGATCCATCTCCTGGAAACCAAGAGAGAGAGGGACTAGCTACAGGACTTACTCGTTGGTAACTCTCCCAGACTGCAGAACGGCCTCGTCAAACCTGCAGGACAGAGACAAACTATTCAGTCAGAGAATTATAGTGAGAAACTTCTGAACCAGTGACTGAGCCAAGCAAGACCCCAGGTGGCCTCAAATTATACCCTATTCCCCTGGTCGACAGTAGTGCACTATATAGGGTCCTGGTCAACGGTAGTGTTCAATATAGGGTCTTGGTCTACAGTAGTGTTCTATATAGGGAATAGGGTCCTGGTCAACAGTAGTGTTCTATATAGGGTCCTGGTCAACAGTAGTGTTCTATATAGGGTCCTGGTCTACAGTAGTGTTCTATATAGGGAATAGGGTCCTGGTCTACAGTAGTGTTCTATATAGGGTCCTGGCCTACAGTAGTGTTCTATATAAGGTCCTGGTCTACAGTAGTGTTCTATATAGGGTCCTGGTCTACAGTAGTGTTCTATATAGGGTCCTGGTCAACAGTAGTGTTCTATATAGGGTCCTGGTCAACAGTAGTGTTCTATATAGGGTCCTGTTCAACAGTAGTGTTCTATATAGGGTCCTGTTCAACAGTAGTGTTCTATTTAGGGTCCTGGTCTACAGTAGTGTACCATATAGGGAATAGGGCCCAGGTCAACAGTAGTGTTCTATATAGGGTCCTGGTCAACAGTAGTGTTCTATATAGGGTCCTGTTCAACAGTAGTGTTCTATATAGGGTCCTGTTCAACAGTAGTGTTCTATATAGGGTCCTGTTCAACAGTAGTGTTCTATATAGGGTCCTGGTCTACAGTAGTGTACCATATAGGGAATAGGGTCCTGGTCAACAGTAGTGTTCTATATAGGGAATAGGGCCCTGGTCAACAGTAGTGTTCTATATAGGGTCCTGGTCAACAGTAGTGTTCTATATAGGGTCCTGGTCAACAGTAGTGTTCTATATAGGGTCCTGGTCAACAGTAGTGTTCTATATAGGGTCCTGGTCAACAGTAGTGTTCTATATAGGGTCCTGGTCAACAGTAGTGTTCTATATAGGGTCCTGGTCTACAGTAGTGTTCTATATAGGGTCCTGGTCTACAGTAGTGTTCTATATAGGGAAAAGGGTCCTGTTCAACAGCAGTGTTCTATATAGGGTCCTGGTCTACAGTAGTGTACTATATAGGGCCCTGGTCAACAGTAGTGTTCTATATAGGGTCCTGGTCAACAGTAGTGTTCTATATAGGGTCCTGGTCAACAGTAGTGCTCTATATAGGGTCCTGGTCAACAGTAGTGTTCTATATAGGGACCTGGTCAACAGTAGTGTTCTATATAGGGTCCTGGTCAACAGTAGTGTTCTATATAGGGTCCTGGTCTACAGTAGTGTACTATATAGGGTCCTGGTCTACAGTAGTGTACTATATAGGGAATAGGGTCCTGGTCAACAGTAGTGTTCTATATAGGGTCCTGGTCTACAGTAGTGTTCTATATAGGGTCCTGGTCAACAGTAGTGTTCTATATAGGGTCCTGGTCAACAGTAGTGTTCTATATAGGGTCCTGGTCAACAGTAGTGTTCTATATAGGGTCCTGGTCAACAGTAGTGTTATATATAGGGTCCTGGTCAACAGTAGTGTTCTATATAGGGTCCTGGTCAACAGCAGTGTTCTATATAGGGTCCTGGTCAACAGTAGTGTTCTATATAGGGTCCTGGTCAACAGTAGTGTTCTATATAGGGTCTTGGTCAACAGTAGTGTTCTATATAGGGTCCTGTTCAACAGTAGTGTTCTATATAGGGTCCTGGTCTACAGTAGTGTACCATATAGGGAATAGGGCCCTGGTCAACAGTAGTGTTCTATATAGGGTCCTGGTCAACAGTAGTGTTCTATATAGGGTCCTGGTCAACAGTAGTGTTCTATATAGGGTCCTGTTCAACAGTAGTGTTCTATATAGGGTCCTGTTCAACAGTAGTGTTCTATATAGGGTCCTGTTCAACAGTAGTGTTTTATATAGGGTCCTGTTCAACAGTAGTGTTCTATATAGGGTCCTGGTCTACAGTAGTGTACCATATAGGGAATAGGGCCCTGGTCAACAGTAGTGTTCTATATAGGGTCCTGGTCAACAGTAGTGTTCTATATAGGGTCTTGGTCAACAGTAGTGTTCTATATAGGGTCCTGGTCAACAGTAGTGTTCTATATAGGGTCCTGTTCAACAGTAGTGTTCTATATAGGGTCCTGGTCTACAGTAGTGTACCATATAGGGAATAGGGCCCTGGTCAACAGTAGTGTTCTATATAGGGTCCTGGTCAACAGTAGTGTTCTATATAGGGTCCTGTTCAACAGTAGTGTTCTATATAGGGTCCTGGTCTACAGTAGTGTTCTATATAGGGTCCTGGTCAACAGTAGTGTTCTATATAGGGTCCTGGTCAACAGTAGTGTTCTATATAGGGTCCTGGTCAACAGTAGTGTTCTATATAGGGTCCTGGTCAACAGTAGTGTTCTATATAGGGTCCTGGTCAACAGTAGTGTTCTATATAGGGTCCTGGTCAACAGCAGTGTTCTATATAGGGTCCTGGTCAACAGCAGTGTTCTATATAGGGTCCTGGTCAACAGTAGTGTTCTATATAGGGTCCTGGTCAACAGTAGTGTTCTATATAGGGTCCTGGTCAACAGTAGTGTTCTATATAGGGTCCTGGTCAACAGTAGTGTTCTATATAGGGTCCTGTTCAACAGTAGTGTTCTATATAGGGTCTTGGTCTACAGTAGTGTACCATATAGGGAATAGGGCCCTGGTCAACAGTAGTGTTCTATATAGGGTCCTGGTCAACAGTAGTGTTCTATATAGGGTCCTGGTCAACAGTAGTGTTCTATATAGGGTCCTGTTCAACAGTAGTGTTCTATATAGGGTCTTGGTCTACAGTAGTGTACCATATAGGGAATAGGGCCCTGGTCAACAGTAGTGTTCTATATAGGGTCCTGGTCAACAGTAGTGTTCTATATAGGGTCCTGGTCAACAGTAGTGTTCTATATAGGGTCCTGTTAAACAGTAGTGTTCTATATAGGGTCCTGTTCAACAGTAGTGTTCTATATAGGGTCCTGGTCTACAGTAGTGTACCATATAGGGAATAGGGCCCTGGTCAACAGTAGTGTTCTATATAGGGTCCTGGTCAACAGTAGTGTTCTATATAGGGTCTTGGTCAACAGTAGTGTTCTATATAGGGTCCTGGTCAACAGTAGTGTTCTATATAGGGAATAGGGCCCTGGTCTACAGTAGTGTACCATATAGGGAATAGGGCCCTGGTCAACAGTAGTGTTCTATATAGGGTCCTGGTCAACAGTAGTGTTCTATATAGGGTCCTGTTCAACAGTAGTGTTCTATATAGGGTCCTGGTCTACAGTAGTGTACCATATAGGGAATAGGGCCCTGGTCAACAGTAGTGTTCTATATAGGGTCCTGGTCAACAGTAGTGTTCTATATAGGGTCCTGTTCAACAGTAGTGTTCTATATAGGGTCCTGTTCAACAGTAGTGTTCTATATAGGGTCCTGGTCAACAGTAGTGTTCTATATAGGGTCCTGTTCAACAGTAGTGTTCTATATAGGGTCCTGTTCAACAGTAGTGTTCTATATAGGGTCCTGTTCAACAGTAGTGTTCTATATAGGGTCCTGTTCAACAGTAGTGTTCTATATAGGGTCCTGTTCAACAGTAGTGTTCTATATAGGGTCCTGGTCTACAGTAGTGTACCATATAGGGAATAGGGCCCTGGTCAACAGTAGTGTTCTATATAGGGTCCTGGTCAACAGTAGTGTTCTATATAGGGTCCTGGTCAACAGTAGTGTTCTATATAGGGTCCTGGTCAACAGTAGTGTTCTATATAGGGTCCTGGTCAACAGTAGTGTTCTATATAGGGTCCTGTTCAACAGTAGTGTTCTATATAGGGTCCTGTTCAACAGTAGTGTTCTATATAGGGTCCTGTTCAACAGTAGTGTTCTATATAGGGTCCTGGTCTACAGTAGTGTACCATATAGGGAATAGGGTCCTGGTCAACAGTAGTGTTCTATATAGGGTCCTGGTCAACAGTAGTGTTCTATATAGGGTCCTGGTCAACAGTAGTGTTCTATATAGGGTCCTGGTCAACAGTAGTGTTCTATATAGGGTCCTGGTCTACAGTAGTGTTCTATATAGGGTCCTGGTCTACAGTAGTGTTCTATATAGGGTCCTGGTCTACAGTAGTGTTCTATATAGGGTCCTGGTCTACAGTAGTGTACTATATAGGGTCCTGGTCAACAGTAGTGCTCTATATAGGGTCCTGGTCAACAGTAGTGTTCTATATAGGGACCTGGTCAACAGCAGTGTTCTATATAGGGACCTGGTCAACAGCAGTGTTCTATATAGGGTCCTGGTCAACAGTAGTGTTCTATATAGGGTCCTGGTCTACAGTAGTGTACTATATAGGGTCCTGGTCAACAGTAGTGCTCTATATAGGGTCCTGGTCAACAGTAGTGTTCTATATAGGGACCTGGTCAACAGCAGTGTTCTATATAGGGACCTGGTCAACAGCAGTGTTCTATATAGGGTCCTGGTCAACAGTAGTGTTCTATATAGGGTCCTGGTCTACAGTAGTGTTCTATATAGGGTCCTGGTCTACAGTAGTGTTCTATATAGGGTCCTGGTCTACAGTAGTGTACTATATAGGGTCCTGGTCAACAGTAGTGCTCTATATAGGGTCCTGGTCAACAGTAGTGTTCTATATAGGGACCTGGTCAACAGCAGTGTTCTATATAGGGACCTGGTCAACAGCAGTGTTCTATATAGGGTCCTGGTCAACAGTAGTGTTCTATATAGGGTCCTGGTCAACAGTAGTGTTCTATATAGGGTCCTGGTCTACAGTAGTGTTCTATATAGGGTCCTGGTCAACAGTAGTGTTCTATATAGGGTCCTGTTCAACAGTAGTGTTCTATATAGGGTCCTGGTCTACAGTAGTGTACCATATAGGGAATAGGGCCCTGGTCAACAGTAGTGTTCTATATAGGGTCCTGGTCAACAGTAGTGTTCTATATAGGGTCCTGGTCAACAGTAGTGTTCTATATAGGGTCCTGGTCAACAGTAGTGTTCTATATAGGGTCCTGGTCAACAGTAGTGTTCTATATAGGGTCCTGGTCAACAGTAGTGTTCTATATAGGGTCCTGGTCAACAGTAGTGTTCTATATAGGGTCCTGGTTACGAATTGGCTACTCATTCATAAGCACCTCATCCAGGCAGGCCATTTGACTTCATTCTATCAAAACAAAGTGAACAGGTTGTGTTGTTGGAGACGGTGTGTATTGTTAGCGAACAAAGATACATTTTATTATTCTATTTTTTAAAGATACAGCGCTTTCAGAAAATATTCACACCCCTTAACTTATTCCACATTTTGTTGCGGTACAACCAGCATTTTTTATTTTAAATAGCTACACACATTACCCCATAATAAAAGTGGAGAATACAGAAGTCTCATGATAGCGTTGATTACAGCTGTTAGTCTTTATGGGTAAGTGTGTTCACATATAGTCCTCTTTAAAGTAAACTATGGTAAAGAAAGTTTTTTTTTTTTTTTTTTTTGGTAGCCAAATGTGATGTACAAAACGGAGCTATTTCTAATACACAAAGAATCTTTTTGGAAAAACGGAGCATCTGCTATCTAACTGAGAGTCTCTTCATTGAAAACATCAGAAGTTCTTCAAAGGTAAGTTATTTTATTTGAAGGCTTTACTTGTTTTTGTGATAGTTGCCTGCCTTAGGTCTATAAATAGAATCCCGGATCCGGGTTTGGTCGTCGCAACAGGTTAAGATGAAAGGCCAATGCAAGCCACTGGCCCTTTAAGATGAAAGGCCAATGCAGACCACTGGCCCTTTAAGATGAAAGGCCAATGCAGGCCACTGGCCCTTTAAGATGAAAGGCCAATGCAGGCCACTGGCCCTTTAAGATGAAAGGCCAATGCAGACCACTGGCCCTTTAAGATGAAAGGCCAATGCAGACCACTGGCCCTTTAAGATGAAAGGCCAATGCAGACCACTGGCCCTTTAAGATGAAAGGCCAATGCAGACCACTGGCCCTTTAAGATGAAAGGCCAATGCAGACCACTGGCCCTTTAAGATGAAAGGCCAATGCAGACCACTGGCCCTTTAAGATGAAAGGCCAATGCAGACCACTGGCCCTTTAAGATGAAAGGCCAATGCAGACCACTGGCCCTTTAAGATGAAAGGCCAATGCAGACCACTGGCCCTTTAAGATGAAAGGCCAATGCAGACCACTGGCCCTTTAAGATGAAAGGCCAATGCAGACCACTGGCCCTTTAAGATGAAAGGCCAATGCAGACCACTGGCCCTTTAAGATGAAAGGCCAATGCAGACCACTGGCCCTTTAAGATGAAAGGCCAATGCAGACCACTGGCCCTTTAAGATGAAAGGCCAATGCAGACCACTGGCCCTTTAAGATGAAAGGCCAATGCAGACCACTGGCCCTTTAAGATGAAAGGCCAATGCAGACCACTGGCCCTTTAAGATGAAAGGCCAATGCAGACCACTGGCCCTTTAAGAGTTTGTACCATATGATGTGATTCTCACCAAATGTCGTCTTCTAGCACTATTCAAAGACCACAATGGAAATAAACAGCTTCGGAAGCTCATGTATGGTGGTCTGGGAATCAAACCCACTATCTTGGTGTTGCAAGTGCCAATGCTCTACCAAGTGAGCTACAGAGCACCACAGTTGGCAGCTAAACCAGTTAGACCGACAATAGAGCCTTGCTGGCTCTATTGAGAGAGGGGTAGAGGACGGGCGGTTTCAGCCCTGTGCTGGAGAAGAGGTGCAAGGGGTGGTCCCTCCCATTTCTTTCTGCAGCAGAGCAATGCCCACCTGTATGCTAAACAGTGAGGAGAGCTGAGTGAAAAGGGGGGGGGGGGGGGGGTACAGAGGACAGGGTCTGCTAATCTACCGTATGTCTGCTGAAGGAACAACGCTGGCCTCAGCCCTTCTGCAAGGACCCTTTGTTTGCAGAGAGGAGAACGGAGGGGGGCAGGAGTGCGTCTAGTTCAATGGGGAGAAAAGGGGGGTGATTGAGTTTGTTCTCGTAACGACTATAGGGGGCTTGGGGGGTATGAGGTGCCCCCCATTCAATAGTTCTGGCGCAGACCCCTTTACCATTCAAACTATAAGACGGGCCATGAGTGTGCCAAAAAAACACTTCAACCCCCCTCATCCCCCCTAAAAAAAGCTGCAGCGAGCCATTAAACAGCTGTACGGGAGCTGAATGAATGGCCTCATGGACAAAATACTGCAGCCAAGTGTTCAGAGAAATTGGCAGATGTCTGAATATTCACCCCGAGCCTACCCACAGAGACCCAAAAGAGAGCCTACCCACAGAGACCCAGAAGAGAGCCTACCCACAGAGACCCAGAAGAGAGCCTACCCGCAGAGACCCAGAAGAGAGCCTACCCGCAGAGACCCAGAAGAGAGCCTACCCGCAGAGACCCAGAAGAGAGCCTACCCGCAGAGACCCAGAAGAGAGCCTACCCGCAGAGACCCAGAAGAGAGCCTACCCACAGAGACCCAGAAGAGAGCCTACCCACAGAGACCCAGAAGAGAGCCTACCCACAGAGACCCAGAAGAGAGCCTACCCACAGAGACCCAGAAGAGAGCCTACCCACAGAGACCCAGAAGAGAGCCTACCCACAGAGACCCAGAAGAGAGCCTACCCACAGAGACCCAGAAGAGAGCCTACCCACAGAGACCCAGAAGAGACTACCCACAGATTATAGGCTCAAGCTGACAATGAAACTAACTATGTAGATAATGGCGTCGATATGACAGAGTTAACACGAACACAACACTATAAAGCGCCACACGGAAAAATGCAGCCGTATCCAAACTTTATAGGGCCTGTGGACAAAATGTCTCCATAAAAGCTCCCAAGTTTCCTCAGAAAGCCTTTCAAAAAGTCAGGCAGATCAAATATCTGAGGGTCTTCACACTCGCTAGAGAAAAGCCAGGGCTACACATATAATGCAACGTAAACTTGCCAACTTGTCTCGACTGCTACTTCTGGAGGTAGTGCACGACACTAACCCAACAGTTGTTCCCTCCAAGCAGGCCAGAGGAAACAACAAAATAGTCTCATTGAGACACTTTACAAATTGTAAACAGCATAGCAATGTTTTTTGAAAACAACTCAAAAATGTAGAGACATCGTACATTTTTTTGACACTTGTTTCAAATTACCTGAAGTTGCAGGAGTTTTCTTTATTAACTCAAATGACATTGAGCAAAAGAAGCCTGGTTTGTTCTAAGGCAACTTGAATACGGTACCTAGCGTAAGCCCAAGAGCTCCTATCAAGCTATGGTTCAGCTAAACGTCAGCATTCAGCCAAATCAAATTGTATTTGTCACATTGGTTAGCAGATGTTAATGCGAGTGTAGTGAAATGCCAGTGAGAAATACAGGAAACAAAAATACTGCAGTTACCTATGAACGCGAAGCGAGGCGACCATCTTGTGAGGATGCAGAAATTATTTATATTTAGCTAGCTAATGTCACCTAGCTAGGTAGCCTATATTATAATATGACACTATGATAACATTACAGGATATTTTATATTAGTATTGGAGGGGGTAGTTTGTTCATTATTGATATGCTAATGTTACTTGATCATGAAGCATGTTGTTCGTTAGCTAGCAGGAGTTCACAGTGTAGTCAGCTAATTTAACCCGATGAGAAAATAACCCCTTTTAATTGTCTGCACGTGCTTGTGGATTGTATTATTTTATATGGTAACATGTTTTAGAATAAAAGTTGTTTGGATTGTTAAGTAGGTGAATGCTTACTGGCTACGGTGAGATTTATGGTAAATGGGGCGTTGCCTACCACGGCGAATGGATGTAACGTGAATTGAAAAGTAGAAAACTCTTGACACTCCTCGAGCTTGCGAAGTGGGAATAGGCCTATTACATAACAGCACCAGTCTGCTTCAGTAATACAGGGCAACATGAATGGTAATGCATCTCTATGGGGGAAATTAATCATTAGTTGAAATTAATGTAGATTGAACATCTCCAAATCAGCCCATCACTCAACTCCTGTGATCAAATCTACTTTTGCCCCCCCCCCACCCCCCCCCCCCAAAAAAAAGAAACAGAAGGAATGTTCACCTATGATCATCTTATCTGCTAATTTACTCAATGAAATGGACACATCAAGCTGGGGAGATTTACCAACGGCACAATGACAGTAGGCCTAATCCCAGACCACAATAGATGAGACGGACTACCTAGCCATGCTCAGTTGGAATACGAGGGGGGGTGGAGGAGAGTGGGGGAAATGGAGGAGAGAGGTAGTAGGGAGGAAGGCCAATGCTACCACAGAGACTGATGGTTAAAGACATGAGGACTATCACTTACCTCTCCTCAACATCCACAGGGTCTAAGGGGGAATCCATACCAAGACCTGGAGGAAGATGTAGAAACAAGTCCCAGTTAGCTGCTAGTTCATTGTTACTATTTGAAACTGTTAAAACTACACGATGTACATTCTGAACACATTTACACAGGCCTAAACTTAAGGGTGCCACAGGAGAAAATATTCAATCCTGTAGTTTGCTCTTTTTTTCCTGTAAGTAAATTAAGCATTTCAGTCCTATAATGTCCTGTACTGGCACCATTTCCCCCAGGCTTTCAATGTGGTCAAACTGCAAAAGGAAGAGTAGAACTAAAAAAAAAAAAAACAGGGGACATGACAAAATATAAGGCCTATATAGGATTAACAAAAAAAACAAAGAAATAGTTCATAGTTTAAGTAGGAAGCTAGTGTTCTTATTGTCTCCATATTATTTACGCTTTTTTGGGGGGGATGAAACATTTGCAGCGATCGTATTATGTTGTTTTACCAGCATCAGACGAGCAGTCGGAGGCGAAAGAGGGAATCTTCAGCAGGGGCACATGTCCTTTCCTCTTGGGAGTTACACATTGTTGGCTGTAAAAGCAAAAATGGGTACACAATCAGACAACTTTGCTAACGTTCAGCAAGTTATCCATTTTCATTGGCTTGAAATAAACAAGTGGTTAGTTAACTAGAGTGGCTACATTTTTGTCATGTTATTCAGCAAACTAGCCTAACGTTAGCTAGCAAACCAACCAAGATAATCTTGCAGTTCACAACCAGTTAGCTAGCATGGAAACATAGCCAACTAGGCAAAATAGCAACACACGTTTGAGAGCCTCTTACCTTCCAAGTCCAGCTAGATTGTTCATGTTTAGGGCCAGATTAGTGACGGGTGACAGTACATTTGTTGAAGCAGGAGAGAAGAGATTATTCTTGATGCAAGTCGAAGCCATGTCGGGCAGCGACAGTGAGGAAAGGCCGTGGATTCTGTCGGGCCTGTTGTTAGAGGTGGTAGGGCTGAAATCGCTGATAACGTTTTTAAAATCCATTTAACAAAGCTAGCTAAAAAAATATATATATATATTTTGATATCAGTTCGGAGGTCCAAAATCATTGAACGTAGACAAATCGGAAAGATTTGTAACAACTAACGTTACTGTTAAGTTAGCTAGCATCTAAATGAAGAATTTGCAGAATGAGTTTGTAAAGAGTAATGAAAACAAAACAACCACGACAAGCTGTTTGCAGACTCTGTCTTGCTAAAAAAAAAATAACAAAAATCGATTAATAAATATATATATTGTCTGGAAGTATATATTTGATATACTGTCAGAGAGCTGCATTGAGATGTACTCTCCCTGACAGTCCGACTCAACTTCTGAGAAAGAAAATGCAGCTGTCTGTATTTAGGTTCAAAATAAAATAAAATAAACTCAAGAGCGGCAATCATTTCAGCCAATCAGCTGCGTCGTTACATCCTGCACGTCCAATCAGTGGCGGGTTCCTATTTCGCCCCTTTTGGTCTTTCAAGGAAAAAGGGGGCGGGATGTCATTTCCCGAAACGTACATGTCTACGAACCAATCAAAGTGCATCATAGGCGGTATAAATCATGACGGGTAACCAATAAGATGCGTATTCTTTCTTTCGAGGGGGATGCAGAATTTGTATAGATTTTTTTTCCCGCGGAAGATTTGAAGCGCCAGCTGAAGAATAACCACATGACCAACACAACCAATCACACAGCAAGGACATTCATAAAGCCACAGCTGTCTTTCCAACTTCTATGAGCATAAATAATAATAGCCATTTTTTTTCTTCGCTTCTCGCCACAGTGATAGATTAAGAAATTACAATTGATTGAATAACAATGTTCTTTACTGTATGAGGGCTATGTAACATTTTCTCTTCTCATTTACTTTACAGTTTCACCCAATAAACAAAGGAAGTACGGAGGACCTTTCATTCGATTAGAAAGGCTGTATTGTGGTGCTCACATTAATGCCGTGTTGCCAAAGCCCATGTCAACATCATAAACCCACCTGGTGTTGCCCTTTACTCTGGATATAAGCCAAGCACGCTAAATGGCTGTCCTGCTACATGAAGAACTATCTTAAAGTTCCCTTTCCTCATTTAAAAAAAAGGTGTAATTGAGCACAGACTGGTCCTCCCTCGCAGGATGCACAAAGCACAGTGAATTCAGCCTATACACTGCTACTCAAACTTGCTAACAGTGTCCAGTACAGTCTGTTATTGTCATTTTAACAAATAAGATATGGTTCATTTTGATTGGTTAAATATGGTTTGTTATTATAGCCTACAGCTCGACAACAACAATGGTTAGCCTACACCCTGGATTAACATGTATAAAAAAGTGGAAGTTTACCACCACATCGAAAGGACTCGCCCTCATGGTCAACTACAGACGGCAAAAACAGTATAAACTCTTCACTGAGTGAGAGGCTCTTTAATACATATATCTTCTAACTGGGGGTAACAGTCACATTGCATCTCTGTTGTCTATGTAGCTTACGCCATGGAAACATAGCCCTGCAGCTACCTCCATTCCGTTCCTTACAAAATGGCCGATAGACAAAAGTTGAGCCTTTCACCACGATGGGTTTAAAAACTCTTGACTGTAATGTGGGATCTTAATGTGTGTCCCATGACTTCACCATGTGGTGTCACTTGCATATTGCCTCCTGATTGACCATATACTTAATGAGGGCCTGTGGGATCGTAGGGGTTCACGAGGAAAGCAATCGCTCTCTCTTGTGGCTTGTAACGTGACGCAACGTCAAGTTAACAATACATCTGCCTTTCCAAAGATACACCGCTAGTAGTTATTTTACTCGCGTACAGACACATTGGATTAAACTACAGATGGAGACAGGAATACTAATATTTTACTTCACTGTGTAACAGCCTAGTTAAGGGGCCAAATGTCCTAAACCGGAAAAATGATATATTGGGAATAATTTTCAATAAAATATTTAAAATGTATTGGGGGGAAAAAGTATTTAGCAAATATCTAAATATAATATATGTACTAAATACACACTCGCACCTCACAACCTTCTCTACGCCGGTGATAATGCTGAGTTTTTATTGACCTCTGGTACATTAGCATTAGCATTAGGTTCTCAAAAGGTGCATTTAGCATTGAGTTGTAGTTGAAAATCCATCCTGCAGCTATCGCCAACCTGACAGTTAGGAAACAGCAAAAAACGAATGAGGTGTTTATTCGAAAAGACATTTGAACATAGAACATACAGTATCTTTAAATATATATATATTTTTTTAAAAATACATTTTCATCCAATGCCTGTTTGCCTGAGGCTGACCCCACGTCGTTGGGCTGGTGGCCGAGAGGTTGCTGTTTCAGGTCCCCGAGTCGACTGGGTGTGGGATTTGTCGATGTGCTCCAAAATGGTCAGAAACAAAGAACTTTCTTCTGAAACACATCAGTCTATTCTTGTTCTGAGAAATAAAGGCTATTCCATGCGAGAATTTGCCAAGAAACTGAAGAAATTGTACAATGCTGTGTACTACTCCCTTCACAGAACAGCGCAAACTGGCCCTAACCAGAAAAGAAAGAGGAGTGGGAGGCCCCGGTGCACAACTGAGCAAGAGGACAAGTACATTAGAGTGTCTAGTTTGAGAAACAGACGCCTCACAAGTCCTCAACTGGCAGCTTCCTTAAATAGTACCCACAAAACACCAGTCTCAACGTCAACAGTGAAGAGGTGACTCTGGGATGCTGGCCTTCTAGGCAGAGTTGCAAAGAAAAAGCCATATCTCAGACTGGCCAATAAAAATAAAAGATTAAGATGGGCAAAAGAACACAGACGCTGGACAGAGGAACTCTGCCTAGAAGGCCAGCATCCCGGAGTCACCTCTTCACTGTTGACGTTGAGACTGGACAGAGGAACTCTGCCTAGAAGGCCAGCATCCCGGAGTCACCTCTTCACTGTTGACGTTGAGACTGGACAGAGGAACTCTGCCTAGAAGGCCAGCATCCCGGAGTCGCCTCTTCACTGTTGACGTTGAGACTGGACAGAGGAACTCTGCCTAGAAGGCCAGCATCCCGGAGTCGCCTCTTCACTGTTGACGTTGAGACTGGACAGAGGAACTCTGCCTAGAAGGCCAGCATCCCGGAGTCGCCTCTTCACTGTTGACGTCGAGAGTGGTTTTTTGTGGGTACTATTTAATGAAGCTGCCAGCTGAGGACTTGGGAGGCGTTTGTTTCTCAAACTGCACACAAAAAAAATGTGCTTTACTTTCAAAAACAAGGAACTTTCTGTTTGACCCCAAACTTTTGAAGGGTAGTGTAAATATATATTTAAACAAATATTACTTCATTTTCATACCTGCAGTGAAGCCGCTCAACATGTAAATTACATTTCAATCATCAGACGCTCCAATCCAGAGCAAGAGCAGCTGTCACCACTGAAATGTTTTCTCATGGATAATGGCCATTTATTTGATTATACATACATACAATTGATTTAAAAAACTGTTTTGAACTTGGTGGGTGGACAGAGGAAAAAGATGAGTTTTCATCGAGCTTGCTGACACAGCTTTTTATACCTAGCTATCTAGCTAGATCCTTCTTTCACTGCATGAAAGGCAGAGTTTCTGGGTGAAATCAGATCTGCTACAGTATATTCCCGTAAATTTTGAGGTTGGAATTTCCCATATGCGTGTGTGCAGACTCCTGTAGACTCATGCGCATCCCAAACATTTGCTTGATACGTGAATTTCTGTGATAGTAAATTTCCAATTATGCATGAATACGTTTCTGGACGTTTCTGGGCTGCCACAGGTGCGTGCCTCTCTATCAATTAAATGTTATTATAAAGCCCTTCTTACATCAGCCAGTGTCACAAAGTGCTGTACAGAAACCCAGCCTAAAACCCCAAACAGCAAGCAATGCAGGTGTAGAAGCACAGGTGGCCTGGAAAAAACTCCCTAGAAAGGCCGGAACCTAGGAAGAAACCTAGAGAGAAACCAGGCTATGTGGGGTGGCCAGTCCTCTTCTGGCTGTGCCAGGTGGAGATTATAAACCTAGAGAGGAACCAGTCTATGAGGGGTGGCCAGTCCTCTTCTGGCTGTGCCGGGTAGAGATTATAACAGAACATGGCCAAGATGTTCAAATGTTCATAGATGACGAGCAGGGTCAGATAATAATAATCACAGTGGTTGTAGAGGGTGCAGCAAGTCAGCACCTCAGGCGTAAATGTCAGTTGGCTTTTCATAGTCGATCATTCAGAGTATCTCTACCGCACCTGCTGTCTCTAGAGAGTTGAAAACAGCAGGTCTGGGACAGGTAGCACATCCTCAGGGTTTCATAGCCGCAGGCAGAACAGTTGAAACTGGAGCAGCAGCACGACCAGTTGGACTGGGAACAGCAAGGAGTCATCAGGCCAGGTAGTCATGAGGCATGGTCCTAGGGCTCAGGTCCTCAGAGAGAGAGAAAGAGAGAGAGAGATAGAGAGAGAGAGAATTAGAGAGAGCATATTTAAATTCACACAGGATACCAGATAAGACAGGATAAATACTCCAGATATAACAGACTGACCCCAGCCCCCCAGGATGGGTCGGGAGACACTACCTCGTTTTGGAAGAGAAGCCCAGTGAAAAGAAGCGAACTCTCTGTGTCTCCTTTTTATCCTATTTTCAGGTTTGTAACGCTCACAAGCATGGTTTCGTTTTCAAAATATCTAGAGATGACATGTTTATCTAACTGTGATGAGTGTTCTGGTCATTTTGATGTATAATTTAAGTGTTTTGACCGAGTGTTTTGACCGAGTGTTTTGACCGAGGGTTTTGACCCAGGGGTTTGACCCAGGGGTTTGACCCAGTGTTTTGACCCAGTGTTTTGACCCAGTGGTTTGACAGAGTGGTTTGACCCAGTGTTTTGACCCAGTGGTTTGACCCAGTGTTTTGACCCAGTGTTTTGACCCAGTGGTTTGACCCAGTGGTTTGACCCAGTGTTTTGACCCAGTGTTTTGACCCAGTGGTTTGACCCAGTGGCTTGACCCAGTGCTTTGACCGAGTGGTTTGACCAAGTGGTTTGACCCAGTGTTTTGACCCAGTGTTTTGACCCAGTGTTTTGACCGAGGGTTTGACCCAGTGTTTTGACCCAGTGTTTTGACCCAGTGGTTTGACCGAGTGGTTTGACCCAGTGTTTTGACCCAGTGTTTTGACCCAGTGGTTTGAACCAGTGTTTTGACCCAGTGGTTTGACCCAGTGTTTTGACCCAGTGTTTTGACCCAGTGTTTTGACCCAGTGGTTTGACCCAGTGGTTTGACCCAGTGTTTTGACCCAGTGGTTTGACTCAGTGTTTTGACCCAGTGGTTTGACCCAGTGGTTTGACCCAGTGTTTTGACCCAGTGTTTTGACCCAGTGGTTTGACCCAGTGTTTTGACCCAGTGTTTTGACCTAGTGTTTTGACCCAGTGTTTTGACCCAGTGTTTTGACCCAGTGTTTTGACCCAGTGTTTTGACTGGCATCTCAGATCATTTTGATTTCAGTTCTAAACGTCGAGCAGCAAATTTCAAACACAGATTCAACCACAAAGACCAGGGAGGTTTTCCAATGCCTTGCAAAGAAGGGCACCTATTGGTAGACGGGTGTATATCCCTTTGAGCATGGTGAAGTTATTAAAGTCACTCTGGATGATGTATCAATACACCCAGTCACTACAAAGATACAGGCATCCTTCCTAACTCAGTTGCTGGAGAGGAAGGAAACCGCTCAGGGATTTCACCATGAGGCCAATGGTAACTTTAAAACAGTTGCAGAGTGGAATGGCTGTGATTGGAGAAAAGTGAGGATGGATCAACAACATTGTAATTACTCCACAATACTAACCTAAATGACAGAGTGGAAAGAAGGAAGCCTGTACAGAATAAGACATATTCAAAACATGCATCCTGTTTGCAACAAGTCACTAAAGTAATACTGCTAAAAAAGTGGCAAAGAAATTAATACAAAGTGTTATGTTTGGGTCAAATAAATACTACACATTACTGAGTACATCTCTCCATATTTTCAAGCATAGTGGTGGCTGCATCGTGTTATGGGTATGCTTTGTAATGGTTGAGGACTTGGGAGTTTTTCAGGATAAAAAAAATAAACAGAATACAGCTAAGCACAGGTAAAATCCTAGAGGAAAACCTGGTTCAGTCTGCTTTCCACCAGACACTGGGAGACTAAGTCACCTTTCAGCAGGACAGTAACCTAAAACACAAGTTCAAATCAATCTACACTGGAGTTGCTTACCAAGAAGACAGTGAATGTTCCTGAGTGGCAGAGTTACAGTTTTGACTTAAATCTGCTTGAAAATCAATGGCAAGACCTGAAAATGGTTGTTAATGATCAACAACCGACTTGACAGGGCTTGAATAATTTTTTAAAGAATAATGTGCAAATATTGTACAATCCAGGTGAGTAAAGCTTGAAGAATTTTGAAAATAATAATGGGCAAATGTTGAGACTCTGACAAAGGTGCTTCTAAAAAGCATTGACTGAATACTGTGTGAATACTTAGGTAAATGAGATACATGTTTTCACTATGTCATTATGGGGTATTATGTATAGATGGGTGAGAATATATATTTTTAATCCATTTTGAATTCAGGCTGCAACACAACAAAATGTTGAGTAAGTCAAGGGGTATGAATACTTTCTGAAGGCACTGTACATATGAACAACACTAATGATAGGCATTTTATAAGTTTACTTTTTATGATATTTGTATCTAACAGTGGCATGCTAACATTTAATACACATATCTCTTCTATAAATTCTTTGTACTGTTGTACAAACTGTTGTTGCCCATACAACGCATGGTTTGCACACCATCTTTAGGGATAAACTAGCTAACACTTGCTTGGTAACTAGCTAGCTAACTAGGCTGGTTCAAACCCTGTTGTGTTACACCTTCACACCTAGTCAGCAGTGTTGGGGAACGTTACTTTGAAAAGTAACTCATTACTTTCCAATGTTACATACTATGAAAAGTTACTTCTTAGTCGTTACATTACTTTTGCATGATAAAAAACAGAAAAACGTGTTGGTCATTCTTTTGAATGGTTTATAGCCTACGTGCCACTAATCTAGAACTCACTAATCTAGAACTACGTGTCACTATTCTAGAACTCGCTAATCTAGAACTACGTGTCACTATTCTAGAACTCAGTAATCTAGAACTACGTATCACTAATCTAGAACTCACTTATATGGAACTACGTATCACTAATCTAGAACTCACTAATATAGAACTACGTATCACTAATCTAGAACTCACTAATCTAAAAACTATGTATCACTAATCTAGAACTCACTAATCTAGAACTACGTATCACTAATCTAGAACTCACTAATCTAGAACTGCGTATCACTAATCTAGAACTCACTAATCTAGAACTACGCATCACTAATCTAGAACTACGCATCACTAATCTAGAACTCAATAATCTAAAAACTACGTATCCCTAATCTAGAACTCGAACATCTAGAACTACCTGCCACTAATCTAGAACTCGATAATCTAGAACTACCTGTCACTAATCTAGAACTTGATAATCCAGAACTACCTGTCACTAATCTAGAACCAGATAATCTAGAACTACCTGTCACTAATCTAGAACTCACTAATCTAGAACTACGTATCACTAATCTAGAACTCACTAATCTAGAACTACGTATCACTAATCTAGAACTCACTAATCTAGAACTACGTATCACTAATCTAGAACTCAATAATCTAGAAACTACGTGTCACTAATCTAGAATTTGATAATCTAGAACTATCTGTCACTAATGTAGAACTCGATAAATTAGAACTACCTGTTACTAATCTAGAACTTGATAATCTAGAACCACCTGTCACTAATCTAGAACTCAATCATCTAGAACTACATGTCACTAAACTAGAACTTGATAATCCAGAACTACCTGTCACTAATCTAGAACCAGATAATCTAGAACTACCTGTCACTAATCTAGAACTACCTGTCACTAATCTAGAACTCTGGGCTATACTAACTCATGTAATAATGACAGAGGCACTTTCCCCATTACAATACTTGAAAGAAATGATTCACACATCAGTAATTAGATACATAAAACCAACTGGTCACAGTAAAAGGAGATCTAAACAGCGTACAATCACAACTGTTTTACAGATATGAACTGGGCAGGGAGATTCTATGTAAGTCTAGGCCTAAAGATAACATTGTGCTTTACTGCCCTTTATGTTTATGGTGTAGACGAAGAGGGAGAAATGTCAAATCTTGTCAACTGAACCTAATTTGATCATCTATGTTGTTTGCTATTGCCAGACAATAAACAGAGCACTCGCCTGAACCCCATGATCCCTGTGAATCCTGCAGTAGCGTCAGTCTAGATGAGGGGTAACATCTGTCCCTGTGAATCCTACAGTAGCATCCTACAGTTGGTTATATATAGATGTGTTCTATTGGTTCTATATAGATGTGTTCTATTGGTTCTATATAGATGTGTTCTTTTGGTTCTATATAGATGTGTTCTATCGGTTCTATATAGATGTGTTCTATTGGTTCTATATAGATGTATTCTATTGGTTAGATAAGCCAGTTGTGTCAAAGTTAGGGCAGTGGTTTCTATCTGTGGTGAAGTCAAAGTTAGGGCAGTGGTTTCTATCTGTGGTGAAGTCAAAGTTAGGGCAGTGGTTTCTATCTGTGGTGAAGTCAAAGTTAGGGTAGTGGTTTCTAAAAAACCACTCAAACAACAGATATTAGCTAGCTAGATAAGGTTAGCAAGATAGGCAGCTAGCTAGCTAGATAAGGTTAGCAAGATAGGCAGCTAGCGAGATAAGATTAGCATGCTAACTAGCTACATGGACAGCTGTCAGGGGGTGGGGATGAGGGGGCGAGACTAGTCACTCAACACAGATAAGATGACGAAGAGAGCATTTATACATGTCATCTCTGCAACCTCTGTTTCTAATGGGGGAAGTGCCACTTTCTTAAGAGTGACTGAACAATGACAAGATGGCACCTCAGTGTCTCTGACCTTGTCCCTGAGTCTGTCCCTGACCCTGAAGCAACAGGCTGCAGGCACAGACCTTGACCCTGTCCGTGTCCCTAACTCTGTCCGTGTCCCTAACTCTGTCCCTGTCCCTAACTCTGTCCCTGTCCCTAACTCTGTCCCTGTCCCTAACTCTATCCCTGTCCCTAACTCTGTCCCTGTCCCTAACTCTATCCCTGTCCCTAACTCTGTCCGTGTCCCTAACTCTGTCCCTGTTCCTAACTCTGTCCCTAACTCTGTCCCTGTCCCTAACTCTATCCCTGTCCCTAACTCTGTCCCTGTCCCTAACTCTATCCCTGTCCCTAACTCTGTCCGTGTCCCTAACTCTGTCCCTAACTCTGTCCCTGTCCCTAACTCTATCCCTGTCCCTAACTCTGTCCCTGTCCCTAACCCTGACGCAACGGCTGCAGGCACAGACCCTGTCACTGACAGACCCAGAACCAGACCCAGCTCTTCAACCCCTGTACAGACACAGACCCAGACCCAGCTCTTCAACCCCTGTACAGACCCAGACCCAGCTCTTCAACCCCTGTACAGACCCAGACCCAGACCCAGCTCTTCAACCCCTGTACAGACACAGACCCAGACCCAGCTCTTCAACCCCTGTACAGACCCAGACCCAGCTCTTCAACCCCTGTACAGACCCAGACCCAGACCCAGCTCTTCAACCCCTGTACAGACCAAGACCCAGACCCAGCTCTTCAACCCCTGTACAAACCCAGACCAAGACCCAGACCCAGCTCTTCAACCCCTGTACAGACTAAACCCCAGACCCAGCTCTTCAACCCCTGTACAGACCCAGACCCAGGACCCAGCTCTTCAACCCCTGTACAGACCCAGACCCAGCTCTTCAACCCCTGCACAGATACAGACCCAGACCCAGACCCAGACCCAGACCCAGCTCTTCAACCCCTGCACAGATACAGACCCAGACCCAGACCCAGCTCTTCAACCCCTGTAGAGACCCAGACCCAGACCCAGACCCAGCTCTTCAACCCCTGTACAGACCCAGACCCAGCTCTTCAACCCCTGTACTGACCCAGACCCAGACCCAGACCCAGTCCCAGCTGTTCAACCCCATTACATACATCGGCACCCACAGCCCCATGGCCCCATGGCCCCACAGCCCCGCCAACCACCTCGGACTGAACCCTGGCCCGCTGAACATTTAGAAAGTAGTGTAAAATGTGAACGACTTCTCGATGAATGGAGATTTACATTCTCATTTACACGGGTCTTAATTGACGTGGGTCTCATCTAGAAGTGAATCCTTACAGCACAGCGTTACCATTCACACCATTCACAGGCCAGTTTCAGGACCCTGTGACGTACAGAGCACCCAGCCTGCCTCATTGTGAGAGGGGGGGTCAGGACACCGCTGACAAACAACGAGGAGGCTTTTACATAGCCGTAAAACTGTCATTAATAGCCCAAGTGTTAATTTACTTCTGGCATTTATTAAAGACAGGCTTCTGTTTGAGCCAGGAGTCTATTTCCTTAAATGCACACATATTTTGCTCAATAAAATGTTGATGAGATGACAGCCTTTTTATTGTGACCAGTATAAACAGTAGAATAACAAATCTATTATAGATCAGATTTTCAAAGACTAGGCTGCCTAGCAGACAGCCCAGATTGAGCTTTTCAGCACCATTCTCTCACTCATTGCACCTCATTGCACTTTGTGGGTAAGGCTTTCTGGGTAACTCTCTAAGAGCTGTGAGTCTTTCTGGGTAAGTCTCTAAGAGTTGTGAGGCTTTCTGGGTAAGTCTCTAAGAGCTGTAAGGCTTTCTGGGTAAGTCACTAAGAGCTGTGAGGCTTTCTGGGTAAGTCTCTAAGAGCTGTAAGGCTTTCTGGGTAAGTCACTAAGAGCTGTGAGGCTTTCTGGGTAAGTCTCTAAGAGCTGTAAGGCTTTCTGGGTAAGTCTCTAAGAGCTGTGAGGCTTTATGGGTAAGTCTCATGGAGGTGTGAGGCTTTCTGAGTAAGTCACTAAGAGCTGTAAAGCTTTCTGGGTAAGTCTCTAAGAGCTGTAAGGCTTTTTGGGTAAGTCTCTAAGAGCTGTGAGGCTTTCTGGGTAAGTCTCTAAGAGCTGTGAGGCTTTCTGGGTAAGTCTTTAAGATCTGTAAAGCTTTCTGGGTAAGTCTCTAAGAGCTGTAAGGCTTTCTGGGTAAGTCTCATGGAGATGTGAGGCTTTCTGGGTAAGTCTCTAAGAGCTGTAAGGCTTTTTGGGTAAGTCTCTAAGAGCTGTAAGGCTTTTTGGGTAAGTCTCATGGAGGTGTGAGGCTTTCTGGGTAAGTCTCTAAGAGCTGTAAGGCTTTTTGGGTAAGTCTCATGGAGGTGTGAGGATTTCTGGGTAAGTCTCATGGAGGTGTGAGGCTTTCTGGGTAAGTCTCATGGAGGTGTGAGGATTTCTGGATAAGTCTCATGGAGGTGTGAGGCTTTCTGGGTAAGTCTCATGGAGGTGTGAGGATTTCTGGGTAAGTCTCATGGAGGTGTGAGGCTTTCTGGGTAAGTCTCATGGAGGTGTGAGGCTTTCTGGGTAAGTCTAAGAGCTGTAAGGCTTTCTGGGTAAGTCTCATGGAGGTGTGAGGATTTCTGGGTAAGTCTCATGGAGGTGTGAGGCTTTCTGGGTAAGTCTAAGAGCTGTAAGGCTTTCTGGGTAAGTCTCATGGAGGTGTGAGGCTTTCTGGGTAAGTCTCATGGAGGTGTGAGGCTTTCTGGGTAAGTCTCATGGAGGTGTGAGGTTTTCTGGGCTTTTCATACCTGTATTTTACATTATTTCCACTTTATTCTTTAAAAAAGTATTTTATCCATTTTGAATTCAGGCTGTAACAAATGAACATCTGGAATAAGTCAAGGGGTATTTCTTAACGAAGGCACTGAAGGTTTACACATACACCTACTAGAAGAGCACTCTGTGAGTTCCTCCCCAAGATTTCACAGCCAATTCAAAATATTGATTAGGTATAGGGTAGCGTTGTTTAGGAATGTAGAATCAGATTGTTTGAAGAACGATATAGAATGATTGCTAAACTCTATCCATCAAATCCCTAACTTTTGCATCATCACGTTTCTGTACAACACAAAAGAGCAGTTATCAACATCGAAGGGACAGCAGTGGAGAAGGTGGAACGTTTTAAGTTCCTCGGCGTACACATCACAGACAAACTGAAATGGTCCACCCACACAGACAGTGTGGTGAAGAAATGTGGCGTGTCACCCAAAACCCTGACACACTTTTAGAGATGCACAATTGAGAGCATCCTGTCAGGCTGTATCATGGCAACTGCACCGCCCTCAACCGCAAGGCTCTCCAGAGGGTGGTGCGGTCTGCACAACGCATCACCGGGGGCAAACTACCTGCCCTCCAGGACACCTGCAGCACCCGATGTTACAGGAAGGCCAAAAAGATCATCAAGGACATCAACCACCCGAGCCACTGCCTGTTCACACTGCTACCATCCAGAAGGCAAGGTCAGTACAGGTGCATCAAAGCTGGGACTGAGAGACTGAAAAACAATTTCTATCTCATGGCCATCAGACCGCTAAACAGCCATCACTAACTCAGAGAGGCTGCTGCCTACATTGAGACCCAATCACTGGCCACTTTAACAAATGGATCACTAGTCACTTTAAACAACGCCACTTTAATAATGTTTACATATCTTACATTACTCATATCACATGTATATACTGTATTTTATACCATCTACTGCACCTTGCTTATGCCGCTCGGACATCGCTAATCCATATACTTATATGTACATATTCTCATTCACCCCTTCAGATTTGTGTGTTTTAGGTAGTTGTTGGGGAATTCAT
>NC_092171.1:45587134-45707134 GCF_045791955.1 Oncorhynchus clarkii lewisi | reverse complement strand
ACATCTGTAGTGGGGAGTATCTGTAGTGGGGAGTATCTGTAGTATCTGTAGTGGGGAGTATCTGTAGTATCTGTAGTGGGGAGCATCTGTAGTGGGGAGTATCTGTAGTATCTGTAGTGGGGAGCGTCTGTAGTGGGGAATATCTGTAGTATCTGTAGTGGGGAGTATCTGTAGTATCTGTAGTGGGGAGTATCTGTAGTATCTGTAGTGGGGAGTATCTGTAGTGTCTGTAGTGGGGAGTATCTGTAGTGTCTGTAGTGGGGAGTATCTGTAGTGTCTGTAGTGGGGAGTGTCTGTAGTGGGGAGATCATAGGATAATAGCTAAATATTTGTGTGGATAGGAACTGCAACCTCTCTCTGAAAGGTGCATTAGAGCTTCAAACACTATATTAACCATAAACCAAAGCTCCTCCTCTGTCTCTACTGAATTTGAGTGTTTCTTCATGTTTGTTTTTCCTGTCTGAAATTAGCAAATTCGTTTTTTCAAGTAAACAATGTCATTCTGCGAAATAATTAAATTGCTTATGTCCCATTAATTTAAAATAGACCATTGATAGACTTAAGGAAGCCAAAATAGAACTGAGCTTTAGGCCAAACATGACCTGGGTGACAGCTGACAGGGCACCCTAGAAATGTATTAGCACCATCAATGTCACTGTTGTTTGGCGCCACCATCTGGCCAGTATATGCACAACAAGTAGAATTTAGATGTACCTTCTCATGTTGTCCACAGTGAGACGCTGTAGGACGAGTGTGGCACGTCGATGTACCGGAGGGCTCATCACCTGAGCTTCAGCTTCAGCATGGGCAGTCAAAATAATCAATTTCTTCTTCTACTGCTCCTACAGTTCGTAAATAAACTGAAAAGGTGCATTCCACCATTAAAGATGATTGTTTATTGACAAGATGTGTATGGTGTAAAAAGGTGAGGATTATCACCTACCATGCTGACCATTTTGAAAGCAGTTCTAAGGAGTGCATCACATCCATGTTGTTATGTGTATATATATATGTGTGTATATATATATATGTTTTTGTTATCTGTAATGATCAAAAGATCAACCCTGTGTACCAGTCACCCTGCCATACATTACCTAGTCTTACTGTTTTTCCCTGTGTGAAACATGGGGTGCATCCACAATGATCAAATGGAACCTGATGTAAAAGGGAACCTGATGTAAAATGGAACCTGAAATTAAATGGAACCTGATATTAAATGGAACCTGATGTAAAATGGAACCTGATATTAAATGGAACCTGATATTAAATGGAACCTGATATTAAATGGAACCTGATGTAAAATGGAACCTGATATTAAATGGAACCTGATATTAAATGGAACCTGATGTAAAATGGAACCTGATGTAAAATGGAACCTGATATAAAATGGAACCTGATATAAAATGGAACCTGATATTAAATGGAACCTGATGTAAAATGGAACCTGATATTAAATGGAACCTGATGTAAAATGGAACCTGATGTAAAATGGAACCTGATATAAAATGGAACCTGATATTAAATGGAACTGATATGTATAAAATGGCCAGTAGGTGGCATCCCACAACAGTTGTTGAAATGACTCATTTCACCTAGGCTATCATCTGCGATCCAAACTGTGCCATATCCTATGAAGTGCACTACTTTTAAACATAATAATATTTGTCCTGTTAGACACTGGTACAAGTGTGTATTGGAAACCGAGAATAGAATGCTATACATCTGCTATTCACCTGCTATACACCTGCTATACACCTGCTATTCTCCTGCTATACACCTGCTATACACCTGCTATTCACCTGCTATTCACCTGCTATACACCTGCTATACACCTGCTATTCACCTTCTATACACCTGCTATTCACCTGCTATACACCTGCTATTCACCTGCTATACACCTGCTATACACCTGCTATTCACCTGCTATTCACCTGCTATACACCTGCTATTCACCTGCTATATACCTGGAATTCACCTGGTATTCACCTGGTATTCACGTGCTATACACAGTTTAAGAAAAAATTTCAACTTCTCCCTGTCTGAGTCTGTAACACCTACACGTTTCAAACAGACCACCATAGTCCCTGTGCCCAAGAATACCAAGGTAACCTGCCTAAATGACTATCGCCCCGTAGCACTCACATCTGTAGCCATGAAGTGCTTTGAAAGGCTGGTCATGGTTCACATCAACACCATCATCTCAGACACACTGGACCTACTTCAATTCACATACCATCCCAACAGATCCATAGATGACGCAATCTCTACTCACACTGCCCTTTCCCACCTGGACAAGAAAAACAGCTATGTGAGAATGCTGTTCATTGACAACAGCTCAGCGTTCAACACCATAGCGCCTTCTAATCTAAGGACCCTGGGACTAAACACCCCCCTCTGCAACTGGATCCTGGACTTCCTGACGGGCTGCCCCCAGGTGGTAAGGGTTGGTAACAACACATCTGCCATGCTGATCCTCAACACGGGGACCCCTCAGGGGTGCGTGCTCAGTCCCCTCCTGTATTCCCTGTTCACTCACAACTAAATGGCTGCACACGACTCCAACACCATTATTAAGTTAGCTGACGACACAACGGTGGTAGACCTGATCACCAAGCAACGATGAGACAGAGTACAGGGAGGAGGCCAGGACAAAAACCTCTCCCTCAATGTCAGCAAGACAAAGGAGCTGATCGTGGACTACAGGAAAATGAGGGCCGAGCAGATCCCCATTCACATCGACGAAGCTGTAGAGGAGTGGGTCGAGAGCTTCAAGTTCCTCAGTGTCCACATGACTAAGGATCTATCATGGTCCAAACACACCAACACAGCCATGAAGAGGGCATGACAATGCCTCTTCCACCAAGAGGCTGATAAAGATTTGGCAAACCCCCAGATCCTCAAAAATGTATATAGCTGCGCCATTGAGTGCGTCTAGACTGGCTGCATGACTGCTTGGTACGGCAACTGCTTGGCATCCGATCTCAAGGCCCTACAGAGGGTAGTGCGTACGACATAGAACATCACTGGGGCCGAGCTCCCTGCCATCCAGGACATTTATACCTGGCTGTGTCAGAGGAAGGCCCCCAAAAATGTCAAAGACTCCTGCCACTAAGTCATAGATCTGTCTGCTATCGCACAGCAAGCAATACCGATTCACCAACTCTGTAACCAACAGGACCCTGAACAGCTTCTACCCAGCCTGCCTGACCCTTCTGCCTGTTCTGACTACATGCCTGCCTGACCACTCTGCCTGTTCTGACTACCAGCCTGCCTGTTCTGACTACCAGCCTGCCTGTTCTGACAACCAGCCTGCCTGACCCTTCTGCCTGTTCTGACAACCAGCCTGCCTGACCCTTCTGCCTGTTCTGACAACCAGACTGCCTGACCACTCTGCCTGTTCTGACTACCAGCCTGCCTGTTCTGACTACCAGCCTGCCTGACCCTTCTGCCTTTTCTGACAACCAGCCTGCCTGACCCTTCTGCCTGTTCTGACAACCAGCCTGCCTGACCACTCTGCCTGTTCTAACAACCAGCCTGCCTGACCACTCTGCCTGTTCTGACAACCAGCCTGCCTGTTCTGACTACCAGCCTGCCTGACCCTTCTGCCTGTTCTGACAACCAGCCGGCCTGACCCTTCTGCCTGTTCTGACAACCAGCCTGCCTGTTCTGACCACCAGCCTGCCTGACCCTTCTGCCTGTTCTGACAACCAGCCTGCCTGTTCTGACAACCAGCCTGCCTGACCCTTCTGCCTGTTCTGACAACCAGCCTGCCTGTTCTGACTACCAGCCTGCCTGTTCTGACTACCAGCCTGCCTGTTCTGACAACCAGCCTGCCTGTTCTGACAACCAGCCTGCCTGACCCTTCTGACTGTTCTGACAACCAGCCTGCCTGTTCTGACAACCAGCCTGCCTGTTCTGACAACCAGCCTGCCTGTTCTGACAACCAGCCTGCCTATCCCCTTGTACTGTTTTGAACCCAGATCTGGTTTCTCACCCCTGCCCTGGCCTGACCTCGAGACTGCCTATCGTCTGGTACTGTTTGGACTCTGACCTGGTTTATGAACTCTCGCCTGTCCCCAACCAGCCTTTGCCTCCTCCCTTTGTAATAATTAACACTGGAGATCCATCTGCCTCCTCACTTTGTAATAATTAACATTGGAGATCCATCTGCCTCCTCACTGTGTAATAATTAACATTGGAGATCCATCTGCCTCCTCCCTTTGTAATAATTAACATTGGAGATCCATCTGCCTCCTCCCTTTGTAATAATTAACATTGGAGATCCATCTGCCTCCTCACTGTGTAATAATTAACATTGGAGATCCATCTGCCTCCTCCCTTTGTTATAATTAACATTGGAGATCCATCTGCCTCCTCCCTTTGTTATAATTAACATTGGAGATCCATCTGCCTCCTCACTTTGTAATAATTAACATTGGAGATCCATCTGCCTCCTCACTTTGTAATAATTAACATTGGAGATCCATCTGCCTCCTCACTTTGTAATAATTAACATTGGAGATCCATCTGCCTCCTCCCTTTGTTATAATTAACATTGGAGATCCATCTGCCTCCCCCCTTTGTTATAATTAACATTGGAGATCCATCTGCCTCCTCCCTTTGATATAATAAACATTGGAGATCCATCTGCCTCCTCACTTTGTAATAATTAACATTGGAGATCCATCTGCCTCCTCACTTTGTAATAATTAACATTGGAGATCCATCTGCCTCCTCACTGTGTAATAATTAACACTGGAGATCCATCTGCCTCCTCACTTTGTAATAATTAACATTGGAGATCCATCTGCCTCCCCCTTTGTTATAATTAACACTGGAGATCCATCTGCCTCCTCCCTTTGTTATAATTAACATTGGAGATCCATCTGCCTCCTCCCTTTGTTATAATTAACATTGGAGATCCATCTGCCTCCCCCTTTGTTATAATTAACATTGGAGATCCATCTGCCTCCCCCTTTGTTATAATTAACATTGGAGATCCATCTGCCTCCTCCCTTTGTTATAATTAACATTGGAGATCCATCTGCCTCCTCCCTTTGTAATAATTAACATTGGAGATCCATCTGCCTCCTCCCTTTGTTATAATTAACATTGGAGATCCATCTGCCTCCTCACTGTGTAATAATTAACATTGGAGATCCATCTGCCTCCTCCCTTTGTAATAATTAACATTGGAGATCCATCTGCCTCCTCCCTTTGTTATAATTAACACTGGAGATCCATCTGCCTCCTCCCTTTGTAATAATTAACATTGGAGATCCATCTGCCTCCCCCCTTTGTTATAATTAACACTGGAGATCCATCTGCCTCCTCCCTTTGTAATAATTAACATTGGAGATCCATCTGCCTCCTCCCTTTGTTATAATTAACACTGGAGATCCATCTGCCTCCTCCCTTTGTTATAATTAACATTGGAGATCCATCTGCCTCCTCCCTTTGTTATAATTAACACTGGAGATCCATCTGCCTCCTCCCTTTGTAATAATTAACATTGGAGATCCATCTGCCTCCTCCCTTTGTTATAATTAACACTGGAGATCCATCTGCCTCCTCCCTTTGTTATAATTAACATTGGAGATCCATCTGCCTCCCCCCTTTGTTATAATTAACATTGGAGATCCATCTGCCTCCTCCCTTTGTTATAATTAACATTGGAGATCCATCTGCCTCCTCCCTTTGTTATAATTAACATTGGAGATCCATCTGCCTCCCCCCTTTGTTATAATTAACATTGGAGATCCATCTGCCTCCCCCCTTTGTTATAATTAACATTGGAGATCCATCTGCCTCCTCACTGTGTAATAATTAACATTGGAGATCCATCTGCCTCCTCCCTTTGTTATAATTAACATTGGAGATCCATCTGCCTCCTCCCTTTGTTATAATTAACATTGGATATCCATCTGCCTCCTCCCTTTGTTATAATTAACATTGGAGATCCATCTGCCTCCTCCCTTTGTAATAATTAACATTGGAGATCCATCTGCCTCCTCCCTTTGTAATAATTAACATTGGAGATCCATCTGCCTCCTCCCTTTGTTATAATTAACATTGGAGATCCATCTGCCTCCTCACTGTGTAATAATTAACATTGGAGATCCATCTGCCTCCTCCCTTTGTTATAATTAACATTGGAGATCCATCTGCCTCCTCACTGTGTAATAATTAACATTGGAGATCCATCTGCCTCCTCCCTTTGTTATAATTAACATTGGAGATCCATCTGCCTCCCCCCTTTGTTATAATTAACATTGGAGATCCATCTGCCTCCTCCCTTTGTTATAATTAACATTGGAGATCCATCTGCCTCCTCACTGTGTAATAATTAACATTGGAGATCCATCTGCCTCCTCCCTTTGTTATAATTAACACTGGAGATCCATCTGCCTCCTCCCTTTGTTATAATTAACACTGGAGATCCATCTGCCTCCTCCCTTTGTTATAATTAACATTGGAGATCCATCTGCCTCCTCCCTTTGTTATAATTAACACTGGAGATCCATCTGCCTCCTCCCTTTGTTATAATTAACACTGGAGATCCATCCGCCTCCTCCCTTTGTTATAATTAACATTGGAGATCCATCTGCCTCCTCACTGTGTAATAATTAACATTGGAGATCCATCTGCCTCCTCCCTTTGTTATAATTAACATTGGAGATCCATCTGCCTCCTCCCTTTGTTATAATTAACATTGGAGATCCATCTGCCTCCTCCCTTTGTTATAATTAACATTGGAGATCCATCTGCCTCCTCACTGTGTAATAATTAACATTGGAGATCCATCTGCCTCCTCCCTTTGTTATAATTAACATTGGAGATCCATCTGCCTCCTCCCTTTGTTATAATTAACACTGGAGATCCATCTGCCTCCTCCCTTTGTTATAATTAACATTGGAGATCCATCTGCCTCCTCCCTTTGTTATAATTAACATTGGAGATCCATCTGCCTCCTCCCTTTGTTATAATTAACATTGGAGATCCATCTGCCTCCTCCCTTTGTTATAATTAACACTGGAGATCCATCTGCCTCCTCCCTTTGTAATAATTAACATTGGAGATCCATCTGCCTCCTGTGTCTGCATTTGGGTCTGGCCTTGTGCCTTTATAGTAGTTAGTTAAATCATCAACCAAATAGTTACCCGGACTGCAATGACCCTTTTTTGAACTTACTTGACTCGTCACACGCTGCTACTACTGTTAATTATCTATCCTGTTGACTCATCACACGCTGCTACTACTGTTAATTATCTATCCTGTTGACTCATCACACGCTGCTACTACTGTTAATTATCTATCCTGTTGACTCGTCACACGCTGCTACTACTGTTAATTATCTATCCTGCTGACTCGTCACACGCTGCTACTACTGTTAATTATCTATCCTGTTGACTCGTCACACGCTGCTACTACTGTTAATTATCTATCCTGTTGACTCGTCACACGCTGCTACTACTGTTAATTATCTATCCTGTTGACTCATCACACGCTGCTACTACTGTTAATTATCTATCCTGTTGACTCATCACACGCTGCTACTACTGTTAATTATCTATCCTGCTGACTCGTCACACGCTGCTACTACTGTTAATTATCTATCCTGTTGACTCGTCACACGCTGCTACTACTGTTAATTATCTATCCTGCTGACTCGTCACACGCTGCTACTACTGTTAATTATCTATCCTGTTGACTCGTCACACGCTGCTACTACTGTTAATTATCTATCCTGTTGACTCGTCACACGCTGCTACTACTGTTAATTATCTATCCTGTTGACTCATCACACGCTGCTACTACTGTTAATTATCTATCCTGTTGACTCATCACACGCTGCTACTACTGTTAATTATCTATCCTGCTGACTCATCACACGCTGCTACTACTGTTAATTATCTATCCTGTTGACTCGTCACACGCTGCTACTACTGTTAATTATCTATCCTGTTGACTCATCACACGCTGCTACTACTGTTAATTATCTATCCTGTTGACTCATCACACGCTGCTACTACTGTTAATTATCTATCCTGTTGACTCATCACACGCTGCTACTACTGTTAATTATCTATCCTGTTGACTCATCACACGCTGCTACTACTGTTAATTATCTATCCTGTTGACTCGTCACACGCTGCTACTACTGTTAATTATCTATCCTGTTGACTCGTCACACGCTGCTACTACTGTTAATTATCTATCCTGTTGACTCATCACACGCTGCTACTACTGTTAATTATCTATCCTGTTGACTCATCACACGCTGCTACTACTGTTAATTATCTATCCTGTTGACTCATCACAAGCTGCTACTACTGTTAATTATCTATCCTGTTGACTCATCACACGCTGCTACTACTGTTAATTATCTATCCTGTTGACTCATCACACGCTGCTACTACTGTTAATTATCTATCCTGTTGACTCATCACACGCTGCTACTACTGTTAATTATCTATCCTGTTGACTCATCACACGCTGCTACTACTGTTAATTATCTATCCTGTTGACTCATCACATGCTGCTACTACTGTTAATTATCTATCCTGTTGACTCATCACACACTGCTACTACTGTTAATTATCTATCCTGTTGACTCATCACACGCTGCTACTACTGTTAATTATCTATCCTGTTGACTCATCACACGCTGCTACTACTGTTAATTATCTATCCTGTTGACTCATCACACGCTGCTACTACTGTTTATTATCTATCCTGTTGACTCATCACACGCTGCTACTACTGTTAACTATCTATCCTGTTGACTCATCACACGCTGCTACTACTGTTAATTATCTATCCTGTTGACTCATCACACGCTGCTACTACTGTTAATTATCTATCCTGTTGACTCATCACACGCTGCTACTACTGTTAATTATCTATCCTGTTGACTCATCACACGCTGCTACTACTGTTAATTATCTATCCTGTTGACTCATCACACGCTGCTACTACTGTTAATTATCTATCCTGTTGACTCATCACACGCTGCTACTACTTTTAATTATCTATCCTGTTGACTCATCACACGCTGCTACTACTGTTAATTATCTATCCTGTTGACTCATCACACGCTGCTACTACTGTTAATTATCTATCCTGTTGACTCATCACACGCTGCTACTACTGTTAATTATCTATCCTGTTGACTCATCACACGCTGCTACTACTGTTAATTATCTATCCTGTTGACTCATCACACGCTGCTACTACTGTTAATTATCTATCCTGTTGACTCATCACACGCTGCTACTACTGTTAATTATCTATCCTGTTGACTCATCACACGCTGCTACTACTGTTAATTATCTATCCTGTTGACTCATCACACGCTGCTACTACTGTTAATTATCTATCCTGTTGACTCATCACACGCTGCTACTACTGTTAATTATCTATCCTGTTGACTCATCACACGCTGCTACTACTGTTAATTATCTATCCTGTTGACTCATCACACGCTGCTACTACTGTTAATTATCTATCCTGTTGACTCATCACACGCTACTACTGTTAATTATCTATCCTGTTGACTCTACTACATCACACGCTGTACTACTGTTAATTATCTATCCTGTTGACTCATCACACGCTGCTACTACTGTTAATTATCTATCCTGTTGACTCATCACACGCTGCTACTACTGTTAATTATCTATCCTGTTGACTCATCACACACGCTGCTACTACTGTTACTGTTAATTATCTAATTATCTATCCTGTTGACTCATCACACGCTGCTACTACTGTTAATTATCTATCCTGTTGACTCATCACACGCTGCTACTACTGTTAATTATCTATCCTGTTGACTCATCACACGCTGCTACTACTGTTAATTATCTATCCTGTTGACTCATCACACGCTGCTACTACTGTTAATTATCTATCCTGTTGACTCATCACACGCTGCTACTACTGTTAATTATCTATCCTGTTGACTCATCACACGCTGCTACTACTGTTAATTATCTATCCTGTTGACTCATCACACGCTGCTACTACTGTTAATTATCTATCCTGTTGACTCACACGCTGCTACTACTGTTAATTATCTATCCTGTTGACTCATCACACGCTGCTACTACTGTTAATTATCTATCCTGTTGACTCATCACACGCTGCTACTACTGTTAATTATCTATCCTGTTGACTCATCACACGCTGCTACTACTGTTAATTATCTATCCTGTTGACTCATCACACGCTGCTACTACTGTTAATTATCTATCCTGTTGACTCATCACACGCTGCTACTACTGTTAATTATCTATCCTGTTGACTCATCACACGCTGCTACTACTGTTAATTATCTATCCTGTTGACTCATCACACGCTGCTACTACTGTTAATTATCTGCTACTACTGTTAATTATCTATCCTGTTGACTCATCACACGCTGCTACTACTGTTAATTATCTATCCTGTTGACTCGTCACTGCTACTACTGTTAATTATCTATCCTGTTGACTCATCACACGTGCTACTACTGTTATATGTACATATTTACCCCTGCACATGGACTCAGTACTGGTACCCTGTGTATATAACCTAGTTATCATTACTCAGTACTGGTACCCTGTGTATATAACCTAGTTATCATTACTCAGTACTGGTACCCTGTGTATATAGCCTAGTTATCATTACTCAGTACTGGTACCCTGTGTATATTGCCTAGTTATCATTGCTCAGTACTGGTACCCTGTGTATATAACCTAGTTATCATTACTCAGTACTGGTATCTTGTGTATATTACCTAGTTATCATTACTCAGTACTGGTACCCTGTGTATATAACCTAGTTATCATTACTCAGTACTGGTACCCTGTGTATATAACCTAGTTATCATTACTCAGTACTGGTATCCTGTGTATATAGCCTAGTTATCATTACTCAGTACTGGTACCCTGTGTATATAGCCTAGTTATCATTACTCAGTACTGGTACCCTGTGTATATAGCCTAGTTATCATTACTCAGTACTGGTACCCTGTGTATATAACCTAGTTATCATTACTCAGTACTGGTACCCTGTGTATATAGCCTAGTTATCATTACTCAGTACTGGTACCATGTGTATATAGCCTAGTTATCATTTCTCAGTACTGGTACCCTGTGTATATAGCCTAGTTATCATTACTCAGTACTGGTACCCTGTGTATATAACCTAGTTATCATTACTCAGTACTGGTACCCTGTGTATATAGCCTAGTTATCATTAATCAGTACTGGTATCCTGTGTATATAACCTGGTTATCATTACTCAGTATTGGTACCCTGTGTATATAACCTAGTTATCATTACTCAGTACTGGTACCCTGTGTATATAACCTAGTTATCATTACTCAGTACTGGTACCCTGTGTATATAACCTAGTTATCATTACTCAGTACTGGTACCCTGTGTATATAACCTAGTTATCATTACTCAGTACTGGTACCCTGTGTATATAACCTAGTTATCATTACTCAGTACTGGTACCCTGTGTATATAGCCTAGTTATCATTACTCAGTACTGGTACCCTGTGTATATAGCCTAGTTATCATTACTCAGTACTGGTACCCTGTGTATATAGCCTAGTTATCATTACTCAGTACTGGTACCCTGTGTATATAGCCTAGTTATCATTACTCAGTACTGGTACCCTGTGTATATAGCCTAGTTATAATGACTCAGTACTGGTACCCTGTGTATATAGCCTAGTTATCATTACTCAGTACTGGTACCCTGTGTATATAACCTAGTTATCATTACTCAGTACTGGTATCCTGTGTATATAACCTAGTTATCATTACTCAGTACTGGTACCCTGTGTATATAGCCTAGTTATCATTACTCAGTACTGGTACCCTGTGTATATAGCCTAGTTATCATTACTCAGTACTGGTACCCTGTGTATATAGCCTAGTTATCATTACTCAGTACTGGTACCCTGTGTATATAGCCTAGTTATAATGACTCAGTACTGGTACCCTGTGTATATAGCCTAGTTATCATTACTCAGTACTGGTACCCTGTGTATATAGCCTAGTTATCATTACTCAGTACTGGTACCCTGTGTATATAGCCTAGTTATCATTACTCAGTACTGGTACCCTGTGTATATAACCTAGTTATCATTACTCGGTACTGGTATCCTGTGTATATAACCTAGTTATCATTACTCAGTACTGGTACCCTGTGTATACAGCCTAGTTATCATTACTCAGTACTGGTACCCTATGTATATAACCTAGTTATCATTACTCAGTACTGGTATCCTGTGTATATAACCTAGTTATCATTACTCAGTACTGGTACCCTGTGTATATAGCCTAGTTATCATTACTCAGTACTGGTACCCTGTGTATATAGCCTAGTTATCATTACTCAGTACTGGTACCCTGTGTATATAGCCTAGTTATCATTACTCAGTACTGGTACCCTGTGTATATAACCTAGTTATCATTACTCAGTACTGGTACCCTGTGTATATAACCTAGTTATCATTACTCAGTACTGGTATCCTGTGTATATAGCCTAGTTATCATTACTCAGTACTGGTACCCTGTGTATATAACCTAGTTATCATTACTCAGTACTGGTATCCTGTGTATATAACCTAGTTATCATTACTCAGTACTGGTATCCTGTGTATATAGCATGAAAAAGCATGAGAATAAAATTGTATTTTATTTTGAAATTCAAATTTAAATGAATGGCTATCAAATAAAACATACAGAAAAAAACTATTTACTCATTTGACGAAAAAAAAACCCCAGACTAGGTGAAAGAGAATGTGATGGATGCCTCGCTATCAGGAATCTGTTTGAGAATGAATTGTAGAAAGTATACAAGGGGAGGAAGCTACTGGTTGACTTTCATAGTCTTCTCCCACCATGGCCACTAGATGTCACCAGAGGACTGATGGAGACAGGAGACTGTTGCCTTGAGTCCATTAGACCGTTTGCGACAAAAGCCATCGATAACATCACACCATTCATTCCTGCGATGACTCAATGGTGCGTTTGAAGCTCAGGAAGTCGGTTTAACCTTGCTATCGTTGCGTCAGCCTGACCGGGGTGCTGCCCGACTGCCGGTAGCAACTAAATTATCCTTTTAATTACTGCTGTGGGCATTTCAGGTTGACCTTCACGTCCAATGGGTTTTGAGGAGGCTAGTAGAGAGGATGTGAGGGTTCACATAAATGCCATTGAGAATGTCTCTATGAACATGTGTTCTAGACTTTCCTTGCCCTCTCCTGTTATACCACCAGATGTCACCAGGTGTCTAATAGCTTTAGTTTAGCCAGTTTAGCCTGTGTGGTCCTGTTTGATGTCAACCATCTTCCTCCTAAATACTAATTAGTCATTGTCTCTTCCTAATGGCCTCTGTTGTCAGAACTTTTATGATGGTAGTTTGTTTTGTCTGCATTGACGACATACTTCCTAGTAGTCACCTCTCATACTCTACAGTCTGGCATGGTCCACATAAAAAGGCTGCATTTCAATCTTTGTTTGGTGTTTCACCATGGAGACGGGACGTTTGAACTTCCCAGCGTTCAGAGTTTTCCCAAGTGGCTCAATGGTCTGTCAGCCGGATGCAGCAGTTTATGTGCACTTGGACTACAGACTAGTTATGGACACTGACTGGGGTGTATGGGAAAAACAGGGATCATTCAGATCATTCACGGTGTAACTTGTCTATTAAATCTTTCCAGAACCAAAATGAGCAGGGTCAGAATATGACTGTCTTCTCTTCTTTCACGAGAGAGAGAGAGAGAGAGAGAGAGAGAGAGAGAGAAAGACACAGATAGAGAGAGAGAGAGAGAGAGAGAGAGAGAGAGAGAGAGAGAGAGAGAGAGAGAGAGAGAGAGAGAGAGAGAGAGAGAGACAGAGAGAGACAGAGAGAGAGAGAGAGAGAGAGAGATCCTTTCAAGAGAAGACAGTATTCTGTCACTTTCAATGTATTAGTGTAAAACCATGTCACCTGCTCACCCTCTTGCCTCCACATTTTACAGGACAGGTGTCTTTCAATGTGTGTGTTCATAAAATAAACAGAAAAACCTTATTTACATAAATATTCAGACCCTTCGCGATGAGACTTGAAATGTAGCTCAGGTGGATCCTGTTTCCATTGATCATCCTTGAGATGTTTCGACAACTTGATTGGAGTCCACCTGTGGTATTATTCAATTGATTGGACATGATTTGGGAAGGCACACATCTGTCTATATAAGGTCCCACAATTGACAGTGCATGTCAGAGCAAAAACCAAGCCATGAAGGAAATATCCGTAGAGCTCCAAGACAGGATTGTGTCGAGGCACAGATCTGGGGAAGGGTACTAAAACATTTCTGCAGCATTGAAGATCCCCAAGAACACAGTGGCCTCTCTCATTCTTAAATGGAAGAAGTTCGGAATCACCAAGACTCTTCCTAGAGCTGGCTGCCTGCCGGCCAAACTGAGCAATTGGGGGAGAAGGTCCTTGGTCAGGGAGATGACCAAGAACCCAATGGTCACTCTGACAGAGCTCTAGAGTTCCTCTGTGGCAATGGGAGAACCTTCCAGAAGGACAACCATCTCTGCAGCACTCCACCAATCAGGGCCTCCTAAGTAAAAGGCACATTACAGCCACCTTGGAGTTTGCCAAAAGGCACCTAAAGGACTCTCAGACAATGAGAAACAAGATTCTCTGGTCTGATGAAACCAAGATTTGGCCTGAATGCCAAGCATCACGTCTGGAGGAAACCTGGCACCATCCCTACGGTGAAGCATGATGGTGGCAGCATCATGCTGTGAGGATGTTTTTTCAGCGGCAGGGACTGGGAGACTAGTCAGAATTGAGGGAAAGATGAACTGAGCAAAGTACAGAGAGATCCTTGATGAAAACCTGCTCCAGAGCACTCAGGACCTCAGACTGGGTGAGGGTTCACCTTCCAACAGGACAACAACCCCAAGCACACAACCAAGACACCACAGGAGTGGCTTCAGGACAAGACTGAATGTCCTTGAGTGGCCCCGCCAGAGCCCGGACTTGAACCCGATAGAACGTCTCTGAAGAGTCTTGAAAATAGCTGTGCAGCAACACTCCCCATCCAACCTGACAGAGATTGAGAGGATCTGCAGAGAAGAATGGCAGAAACTCCCCAAATACAGGTGTGCCAAGCTTGTAGCGTCATACCCAAGAAGACTCGAGGCTGTAATTGCTGCCAAAGGTGTTTCAACAAAGTACTGAGTAAAGGGTCTGAATACGTGAATGTGATATTTCAGTTGTTTTTTATTTTTAATAAGGGTCTGAGCACTTTTTTAAATGTAAAGAATTGTATTTATATTTGTAATACATTTGCTACAATTTCTAAAAACCTGTTTTGATATTGTGATGATGGGGTATTGCGTGTAGAATGAGAACAATATTTTAAAATCTATATTAGAATGAGGCTGTAAAGTTAACAAAATGTGGAAACAGTCAAGGGGCCTGTACACTTTCTGAAGGAATGGCATATCAGAGTATAATACACATACATCAGAGTATTACATGTACATTTGAAGCCGGAAGTTTACATACTCTGAGGTCGGAGTCGTTTAAACTCGTTTTTTCAACCACTCCACAAATGTCTTGTTAACAAACTATAGCTTTGGCAAGTCGGTTAGGACATCTACTTCGTGCATGACACAAGTAATTTTTCCAACAATTGTTTACAGACAGATTATTTCACTTATAATTCACTGTATCACAATTCCAGTGGGTCAGAAGTTTACATACACTAAGTTGACTGCCTTTAAACAGCTTGGAAAATTCCAGAAAATGATGTCATGGCTTTAGAAGCTTCTGATAGGCTAAATGACATAGTTTGAGTCAATTGGAGGTGTACCTGTGGATGTATTTCAAGACCTACCTTCAACCTCAGTGCCTCTACTTGACATCATGGGAAAATCAAAAAAAATCTGACAAAACCTCAGAAAAGAAATTGTAAACCTCCACAAGTCTGATTCAGTTGGTTCAGTTCAGTTGGGAGCAATTTCCAAGCGCCTGAAGGTACCACGTTTTTCTGTACAAACAATGGTATGCAAGTATAAACACCATGGGACCACACAGCCGTCATATCGCTCAGGAAGGAGACAAGTTCTGTCTCCTAGAGATGAACGTACTTTGGTGCGAAAAGTGCAAATCAATCCCAGAACAACAGCAAAGGGCCTTCTGGAGGAAACAGGAACAAAAGTATCTATATCCACAGTAAAACGAGTCCTATATCGACATAACCTGAAAGGCAGCTCAGCAAGGAAGAAGCCACTGCTCCAAAACCGCAATAAAAAAGCCAGACTACGGTTTGCAACTGCAAACTGCACAAATATCGTACTTTTTGGAGAAATGTCCTCTGGTCTGATGGGAAAAAAATAAAGCTGTTTGGTCATAATGACCATTGTTATGTTTGGAGGAAAAAGGGGGAGGCTTGCAAGCCAAAGAACACCATCCCAACCGTGAAGCACGGGGGTGGCAGCATCATATTGTGGGGGTGCTTTGATGCAGGAGGGGCTGGTGCACTTCACAAAAGATGGCTTCATGAGGGTGGAAAATTATGTGGATATATTGAAACAACAGCTCAAGACATCAATCAGGAAGTTAAAGCTTGGTCACAAATGGGTCTTCCAAATGGACAATGACCCCAAGCAAACTTCCAAAGTTGTGGCAAAATGGCTTAAGGACAACAAAGTCAATGTATTGGAGTGGCCATCACAAAGCCCTGACCTCAATCCTATAGAAAATGTGTGGGAAGAACTGAAAAAGCATGTGTGAGCAAGGAGGCCTACAAACCTGACTCAGTTACACCAGCTCTGTCAGGAGGAATGGGCCAAAATTCACCCGACTTCTTGTGGGAAGCTTGTGGAATGCTACCCGAAACGTTTGACCCAAGTGGAAGGCTACTTCCAACCGACTTTCCAAAACTATTGTTTGTTAACAAGACATTTGTGGAGTGGTTGAAATAAAAATAGTTTTAATGACTCCAACCTAAGTGTATGTAAACTTCCGACTTCAACTGTACATATATCATGGTATATAGTACATATATCAGGATATAATATACATATATCAGGGTATATAGTACATATATAAGGGTATAACATCCATATATCAGGGTATAATATACATATATCAGGGTACAACATACATATATCAGGGTATAATATAAATATATCAGGGTATAATATACATATATCAGGGTATAATATACATATATCAGGTTATAATATACATATATCAGGGTATAAAGTACATATATCAGGGTATATAGTACATATATCAGGGTATAATATGCATATATCAGGGTATAATATACATATATCAGGGTATATAGTACATATATCAGGGTATATAGTACATATATCAGGGTATATAGTACATATATCAGGATATAATATACATATATAAGGGTATATAGTACATATATCAGGGTGTATAGTACATATATCAGGGTATATAGTACATATATCAGGGTATATAGTACATATATCAGGATATAATATACATATATCAGGGTATATAGTACATATATAAGGGTATATAGTACATATATCAGGGTATAATATACATATATCAGGGTATAATATACATATATCAGGGTATATAGTACATATATCAGGGTATAATATACATATATCAGGGTATATAGTACATATATCAGGGTATAATATACATATATCAGGGTATATAGTACATATATCAGGGTATATAGTACATATATCAGGGTATAATATACATATATCAGGGTATAATATACATATATCAGGGTATATAGTACATATATCAGGGTATAATATACTTATATCAGGGTATAATATACATATATCAGGGTATATAGTACATATATCAGGGTATATAGTACATATATCAGGGTATAATATACATATATCAGGGTATAATATACACATATCAGGGTATAATATACATATATCATTGTATATAGTACCCACAACCGAAAGGCTCTCCAGAGGGTAGTGAGGTCTGCACAACGCATCACCGGGGGCAAACTACCTGCCCTCCAGGACACCTACACCACCCGATGTCACAGGAAGGCCATAAAGATCATCAAGGACATCAACCACCCGAGCCACTGCCTGTTCACCCCGCTATCATCCAGAAGGCGAGGTCAGTACAGGTGCATCAAAGCTGGGACCGAGAGACTGAAAAACAGCTTCTATCTCAAGGCTATCAGACTGTTAAACAGCCACCACTAACATTGAGTGGCTGCTGCCAACACACTGACACTGACTCAACTCCAGCCACTTTAATAATGGGAATTGATGGGAAATGATGTAAATATATCACTAGCCACTTTAAACAATGCTACCTTATATAATGTTACTTACCCTACATTATTCATCTCATATGCATACGTATATACTGTACTCTATATCATCGACTGTATCCTTATGTAATACATGTATCACTAGCCACTTTAACTATGCCACTTTGTTTACATACTCATCTCATATGTATATACTGTACTCGATACCATCTACTGTATCTGCCTATGCTGCTCTGTACCATCACTCATTCATATATCCTTATGTAAATATTCTTTATCCCCTCACACTGTGTACAAGACAGTAGTTTTGGAATTGTTAGTTAGATTACTTGTTGGTTATTACTGCATTGTCGGAACTAGAAGCACAAGCATTTCGCTACACTCGCATTAACATCTGCTAACCATGTGTATGTGACAAATAAAATTTGATTTGATTTATAGGGAACATAACAGCCATTAGCACTCATCAAATTATTGCAACATATTTCATTATCTGTAAAATGTTAAGAGGAGTTCAGGCTGACATTAGCTAACTCATTGTTGAAATTACTTTTGGTTTGAGGTAGCTCTGGAAATCCCAGACCTATGCTGGAACATTGTTAATGTGGGAGGGACCCGTCTGCCTAGGGAGACTAGTTTGAAGTAGAGATGGTGTCAGAAGGCTAATGTTTTGAGTTAATTCAAACTGTGTGTCTCTGGGTCAGTGAAGAGAGTGTGTTAGGCTGGCCTGGGGGGGCGGTGTCTTTCAGGTCTTTGATGGACAGGATGGGCTGGTCAGTGGACCCCACTCCCCCCTTATAAAAAGAGGCCTATTGGACAATGGGCCAGAGTGTATTCCCTGTCTGGCTCCAATACACAAGGAGAGGAGAGGGTTGCTCTTGACTTTGCCCACCACTTCCATCCTCTCTCCGTTGGCAGCATTTAGGAATCATAACCTAAGGGATCAGTGAGATGATTTTCCTCATGTGACCATAATCCCAAACTGTTATCATCACTGTCCCCAGACTCCCCACTGCAGTGAGTCTAGTAGTCCATCAGTTGACTGGACATCAGTTGACTGGAGTGTCAGATCAATTCTGACATTGAGATCATTGTGATTTGTTAAAAAAAAAGCCTGTGTGATGAGTTGATGCTACTTTCTCAGGTCCGTGAAGGTTAAGTAAACAGTGACCCAGATGTTCCGGGCTATACTAGGGGGAGGGGATGGGCTGGGCAGCACTATGGATGGCTCAAGTAACAGCATCGTCCTCTTTACTCCAGTTGTGAAACACACTGACAGCAAACACGAGCGGCTGGGGTGTGTGGTCTGGCCGGCGATGCATCAGAAGACTTTTGTCATTGTTCAGGCCGAGTCGAGAACCCCTCTGTTTGCCTTGTTCATTAGGCATCACAGTGTCAGCTACAGAGAATACATTCAAGGCTCTGAAGTCAAAGTGACTGACGATTCTTTTCACTGTTCAAATGTGTTCAAACAATTAAAGCTTGCGTTAAAACTCTCCGGCGCTTCCAAATGAGGAAAATTAGCTGGTAGAGTTTGCAGAGCTGGTCATAATCGCAGATTGAAAGAGGAGGCTTTGTCCTAAAGTAGTGTAAGAAAGCAAATCACTTACTTTGAAGAAGCCGCGATGCTTTGTTGAAAAGCATGAAAAAAACAATACTTGGCAAGCCGCTTTCTTTATGAAGATTTCATGTCAACCCAATGCCCAAATATCTCATTTAACGGTTGTGGAATATAATGCACTCTTTCATCACTACAATAGATTTCAAAACGTGCAATAAAGAAGTCATTAATTAATGACGAGAGTATACAAGTTAAACTGTTTTATGCACAGCCCAGAGAAGCCTCTCTGTCAGCACCTCTCTGTGTTGTAATGAAGAGATCAAGGTGTGGATTAATGCGTTGACTGGGATAGGTGAGCAGCTAGTCAGCCATTAGCGGCTCTCTTTCTGCGCACCCGACCTGCTGAATCTGACGCCTCGTTCGATTCCCCTACTCGTTATTCCATTTCGGGTGACACTACAAGTGTAAAAACACACACTTTGGACAACGACCTATCGTCATATAATTATAACGAGTTTCAGGAGGAAGAGTGAATAGTTTGTTTACTTAGATAGCCAACACTTAGTTTCATACAGAAAATGGCTATTAATAAAAAATAAAAAAAATACATCATTCTTTATTTTAGTAGGCTTTTATTTTATTCAGTAGAATGTATATACAAGCCTGAAGACGCGTGGTCGTTTGAATCACACACCTATATAACGCACCTACAAAATAAAACGGATAATTTTCTCCGGACTCTTAGGGAAAACAAAATTTTCTTCAATCAAAACGAATCCCTGAATTAAGTTCTGAGACTACTGACATTGTTAGCTGTGCATCTAACTGAGCAGTAGACTTGTCTACAATGTGATTTTAATGTTACTCCTTGTTTAAGTCCCAGTCCATTGGTGAAGCTATTTGTTCTGCTGCTTGCAACGTCTGTCGGCGAGCTTTGATTTAAAAAGGGACATCAAGGGCTTCTCCGCTGTAATTACATTCGGGGTTCAGATCCACGCAAATAATTTGTATCCCACTAAACCCTTTGCGATCCCCTACCCACCCCCAAACTGCTTCTGCCTCAACAGTCTTGTTCTATTAAGGTATTTGTACCATCCATCAACGAATTGGATAGGTTGTCGGGATGCGCCTTCCTCTCATCTGACTACTTAGAAAGACAAAGGCCCGCTGGGGGGCTGTTGACACCTCAAGGTCCGGGGAGTGGATAAAAGGGACGTGTTTCAGTGGGGAGCAGTACTCCTCTCCTCGCTGCACCAGGAGACACAACCTACCTTGGACCTAAGATCATTTTATTTTTCTCGCTTTTTCCTTAAACATCGAGACTGACATCATGCAAGTTCCAAACAGACCAACAAGAGTGGACGCGTACGGGTACTCCGCCATGCGCCATTACGCATCGCTCTATGCACAGCCCACCGGCAGCCAGTGCGCAGTGGCGACCAAGCCTGCCAGCGGGAAGTCCTTCACCATCGATGCTCTGCTCGCCAAGCCGGTGGAGACGCACAGAGACTGGACGAGTCCCAAAAACCAAACCGCACCGCCACTACTTCCCTTCCAGACCCAGATGAGCTCTGCGCTGTCACAGTACCTCTACTCACCCAAGATGCAGCACACGCCGGTACACAGTCACACACAACCCGGATACTCTATCTATTGTTGCCTGCCGTTCTCTTACCACGCGTCATGCCGTGGGGCCTTTCGTATACAAGGTAAGCGTTAATCCAACGTTCCATTCTAGCCTATTCCATGACGCAATCTAAACACAATCGCCTACAAGAAAAACACGATACGGTTTTAAAGTGTTGTCCGTCTGTCTCCTTTCACAGAAAGAGGTCTGTCAAAGTCCCACTCATTCAAACTCAAGGGAGGGAAATCCAAGCGGATACGCACCAGCTTCACCAACGAGCAGTTGGATCGGCTGGAGAAGGAGTTTGCCCGGCAGCAGTACATGGTCGGCTCGGAGAGGTTCCTACTGGCGTCGGGTCTGCAGCTCACAGAGGCTCAGGTACAAATCAGATTCCAAATCCAACTTTCTTTGAACCAAAGCAAAGTTCCAACTTAATTGTTATTTTTATTTTTCAAATCAACAACAAAAAATAGAATTTAACGAAATAAATGTTGTTCTCAGGTCAAGGTGTGGTTCCAGAATCGACGCATTAAATGGCGCAAGCAGAGTCTGGAGCAGCAGCAGGCCAAGCTGGTTAAACTGGGCCTGGTCGTAATCCCAGTGAAGAGTCCTGGTTCTCAGGGTCTGGAGGAGGGAGATGAGGAGGAGGAGATCGAGTCCTCAGACACAGGATCAGAAGTGGATATAGATGGGCTCCCTGACCACTGCTGACCGGTCTTGGACCACAGAACATGAACTAAACCAGACAGTCCTATATGCCACTGGGGTACGAGGACATCACTACCCATTACTGTATAAATATTTAATTAATAGATATGAGGCTCTATTTAAACATGTTTATTGCTTTTAAGACTTTCAGTCTCTTTTTATGAAATCAATGTTTGTATATTCTGATTGACATATGCAAGAAATATATTTTCTAAATCTATATCCACTTGTGTGTCCATTTCTTTATCAGTAGTTCTTAAATAATGATATCACTAAAAAAACGAATTGAAGAAAACTTAAAGAGAAACCTTTACTGAGTCTAATTAATTGATCTTGAATCATGTCGGAATAAACCGATGCATATGGAAAATTGAGTTGGCAGAATAATAAATTACTTCTATTTTTTGGTTTGGTGGAATTTCAGAGACATTCATGAAATAAAATCAGTGTCTTTCTTATTTTAGGAAACAATGTCTCTAGACAACGTAAACCCTTGAAATGCAGCGCAATTCATAACACTAACCCTTACTGTCCAACCCCTTACTGTATAACCCTTACTGTCCAACCCTAACCCTTACCGTCCAACCCTTACTGTATAACCGTAACCCTTACCGTCCAATCCTTACTGTCCAACCCTTACTGTAGAACCGTAACCTTTAACGTCCAACCCTTACTGTCCAACCCTAACCCTTACTGTCCAAACCCTTACTGTATAACCGTAACCCTTACTGTCCAACCCTTACTGTCCAACCCTTACTGTATAACCCTTACTGTCCAACCCTAACTGTATAACCGTAACCCTTACTGTCTAACCCTTACTGTCTAACCCTTACTGTATAACCGTAACCCTTACTGTATAACCCTTACTGTATAACCCTTACTGTCCAACCCTTACTGTATAACCCTTACTGCCTAACCCTAACTGTCCAACCCTTACTGTATAACCCTTACTGTCCAACCCTAACTGTATAACCGTAACCCTTACTGTCTAACCCTAACTGTCCAACCCTTACTGTCCAACCCTTACTGTCTAACCCTTACTGTCCAACCCTAACTGTATAACCCTTACTGTCCAACCCTAACTGTATAACCATAACACTTACTGTCTAACGCTTACTGTCTAACCCTTACTGTATAACCGTAACCCTTACTGTATAACCCTTACTGTATAACCCTTACTGTCCAACCCTAACTGTCCAACCCTAACTGTCCAACCCTAACCCAACACTAAACCCTGTATAACCAACCCTTACTTCCACCCTTACTGTTACTGTCCAACCCTTAATGACCCTGTATAACTGTATGACCCTTACTGTAACCCTTACTGTCCAACCCTAACTGTATAACCATAACCCTTATGGCCAAACCTTACTGTCCAACCCTTACTGTATGACCCTTACTGTATGACCCTTACTGTATGACCCTTACTGTATGACCCTTACTGTCCAACCCTAACTGTATAACCATAACCCTTATGGTCTAACCCTTACCGTCTAACCCTTACTGTATAACCCTAACCCTTACTATATAACCCTTACTGTCCAACCCTTACTGTAAACCCTTACTGTCTAACCCTTACCGTCCAACCCTTACTGTATAACCCTAAACCTTACCGTCCAACCCTTACTGTCCAACCCTAACCCTTACTGTCCAAACCCTTACTGTATAACCATAACCCTTACTGTCTAAACCTTACTGTCCAACCCTTACTGTCCAACCCTTACTGTCCAACCCTAACCCTTTCATCCAACCCTTACTGTATAACCCTTACTGTCCAACCCTTACTGTCCAACCCTTACTGTATAACCCTAACTGTATATCCATAACCCTTACTGTATAACCCTTACTGTCCAACCCTTACTGTATAACTCTAACTGTCCAACCCTTACTGTATAACCCTAATCCTTACTGTATAACCCTTACTGTATAACCGTAACCCTTACTGTCCAACCCTTACTGTATAACCCTTACTGTATAACCGTAACCCTCACTGTCCAACCGTAACCATTACTGTCTAACCGTAACCCTTACTGTCTAACCCTTACCGTCCAACCCTTACTGTATAACCCTAAACTTTACCGTCCAACCCTTACTGTCCAACCCTAACCCTTACTGTCCAAACCCTAACTGTATAACCATAACCCTTACTGTCTAAACCTTACTGTCCAACCCTTACTGTCCAACCCTAACCCTTTCGTCCAACCCTTACTGTATAACCCTTACTGTCCAACCCTTACTCTCCAACCCTTACTGTCCAACCCTTACTGTATAACCCTAACTGTATATCCATAACCCTTACTGTATAACCCTTACTGTCCAACCCTTACTGTATAACCCTAACTGTCCAACCCTTACTGTATAACCCTAATCCTTACTGTATAACCCTTACTGTATAACCGTAACCCCTACTGTCCAACCCTTACTGTCCAACCCTTACTGTATAACCCTAACTGTCCAACCCTTACTGTATAACCGTAACCCTTACTGTATAACCCTTACTGTATAACCCTTACTGTCCAACCCTTACTGTATAACCCTTACTGCCTAACCCTAACTGTCCAACCCTTACTGTATAACCCTTACTGTCCAACCCTAACTGTATAACCGTAACCCTTACTGTCTAACCATAACTGTCCAACCCTTACTGTCTAACCCTTACTGTCCAACCCTAACTGTATAACCCTTACTGTCCAACCCTAACTGTATAACCGTAACACTTACTGTCTAACCCTTACTGTCTAACCCTTACTGTATAACCGTAACCCTTACTGTATAACCCTTACTGTATAACCCTTACTGTCCAACCCTAACTGTCCAACCCTAACTGTCCAACCCTAACTGTCCAACACTTACTGTCCAACCCTAACTGTATAACCGTAACCCTTACTGTCCAACCCTTACTGGCCAACTCTTACTGTCCAACCCTTACTGTATGACCCTTACTGTATGACCCTTACTGTATAACCCTTACTGTCCAACCCTAACTGTATAACCATAACCCTTATGGTCTAACCCTTACCGTCTAACCCTTACTGTATAACCCTAACCCTTACTGTATAACCCTTACTGTCTAACCCTAACCCTTACTGTCTAACCCTTACTGTCTAACACTAACCCTTACTGTCTAACCCTTACTGTCTAACACTAACCCTTACTGTCTAACACTAACCCTTACTGTCTAACCCTTACTGTCTAACACTAACCCTTACTGTCTAACACTAACCCTTACTGTCTAACCCTTACTGTCTAACACTAACCCTTACTGTCTAACCCTTACTGTCTAACACTAACTGTCTAACCCTAACCCTTACTGTCTAACCCTAACTTTCTAACCCTAACCTTTACTGTCTAACCTTGTGGTATTAATTAAGGGTTGGGACAGATTTAATGGAATAGAAAGTTAGGGTTAGACAGTAAGGGTTAGTGTTAGACAGTTAGGGTTAGAAAGTTAGGGTTAGACAGTAAGGGTTAGTGTTAGACAGTTAGGGTTAGAAAGTTAGGGTTAGTGTTAGACAGTTAGTGTTAGACAGTAAGGGTTAGTGTTAGACAGTTAGGGTTAGTGTTAGACAGTTAGGGTTAGAAAGTTAGGGTTAGACAGTAAGGGTTAGGGTTAGACAGTAAGGGTTAGTGTTAGACAGTAAGGGTTAGTGTTAGACAGTTAGGGTTAGAAAGTTAGGGTTAGACAGTAAGGGTTAGGGTTAGACAGTTAGTGTTAGACAGTAAGGGTTAGTGTTAGACAGTTAGGGTTAGAAAGTTAGGGTTAGGGGTTGTTGTCTGGCTGACTTTTTTTTTACATTTTCATTTTCACTTTCAGAAAACACTCAATAATAAATAAATAATACTATTGATTAGTACATGCAAACTTGTAATTTTAGCCAATGGGAACTGCCCTTCTTAACTGCTCAAGATTTTACAGCATTACAAACATGAAGCATATCCATTACCCTGCTGTATTCAGGCCCCACCTGGATCGGGGAGATGTTTGTTTGTCCGGGGGATGTAGGGGAGGTGGTGATGTGGTGACGAAGCTGGTGGCGGTACACACGTCTCGTTTCTCGTGCAGGTGGCACAAACACAGGACCGTGCTACTTCTCCCGTTTCGTTATCACGGGGTGAAAATATCCAGGAATTTAAGTAGAATAGATTATCTGAACACACCAAACTAATGTGAAACGAACCGGTCAATTAGTTTATTAATGAGTGGAGGTGTGAGCGAGTCCCACACTGCCTGGGACCGGGGCTTTGGTCGCGTCCTCTCGCCATGGCTACCGAATGCTGCGCGGCTCTTTCACCAGAGAGTTCTATGTTTGCTGCCATTCACAACTTCTATTCAAATTAATCAGCGCGACGGGAGCTAATTGAAGATGGCAAGTGACAAACTAGTGATGATTTCGTTCTATTTAGTAGGCGTATGCATCATGAACAACAGATTTTGAGGCAATTAGTGTTCGTTTAAATTGACGTTTTGAAATTATGTTAATTTACCAAAATATAAACATTTTGACTGATACTGTCCTAAGACCAATATTAAAGCTAATTAAAAAAAAATGAAGGTGAATTTGACATGATAATTGAGATACAAATTAAAATAAGTGCCTACTCAATCCATGCATGGGTGCTTCTCCAGCGAATAAACTTGTATGTCCAAACACTATTTAAGGACGTTTTCGAAAACATTTTCTTTGTAGGCCTAACAAAATGTATTGTAATGTTTTGTCTAATACATAGGCCGACACAGGACCCTGCAACATAAATGTTTTTTTTTAATCTCAATGAGACTAACCTGGTCAAATAAAGGTCAAATAAAATATTAAAAATAACTAGACCGTGGATGCCAATGTTTTTTGGCTAATTCAAAGGATTTGAAAGTAAGGATTTTAGAGGTGTGAAAATGTATCCTAAATTCCCTTTCATTTGTTTGGATGTGATTGGATGGGTAAAGACTACGGTTTTGGCATGGTTTCTTTTAAGTACCTTACTGTGATTGTTTTCAATAAAAATGGTTTAAAAAAAAGAAACAAAAATAGCTTCTTAGCAAAGGGCAATTTCTCTACCAAGATTTTGTTGCTAGGACTGTCTGGGAGGGGTCTGAGTGGAGAGAGGAAAACTGAAAACTTTTATCAGATTGAAATAAAATGGCTGCTGTTTTACTGGCCAACCGTGCTATTTAAAATGTATCGCATTGTTTGTAACTTATTTTGTACATAATGTTGCGGTTACCGTCTCTTATAACCAAAAAGAGCTTCTGGACATCAGAACAGCGATTACTCGCCTTGAATTAGAAAAATAATTTTTCTTTAACGAGTCAAACGAGAGGGATTTACTCCAGACTCCGAACAGGCCCTCATCCCTGTCACTCACAGGACCAAGAGACAGAGGTCTGGCGGAAGGAGATCGGGGTGCCTTCTAAGGATCCGGCGACTAATCTGCCTTTGCCATCGGTACTATTGGCCAACGTACAATCACTGGATAATAAAGTGGATGAACTAAAAGCATGTATATCCTACCAACAGGACATTAAAAACTGTAATATCTTATCTTTCACCGAGTCGTGGCTGAATGACGACATGAATAACATACACCAGGCGGGTTATACACTGTATCAGCAGGATAGAACAGCAGCCTCTGGTAAGACAAGGGGGTGGCGGTCTATGTATATTTGTTAACAACAGCTGGTGAACGACATCTAAGGAAGTACCAGGCGGTGTCAGAGGAAGGCCATAAAAATTGTCATAGACCCCAGCCACCCTAGACATAGACTGTTCTCTCTGCTACTGCACGGCAAGCAGTACCGGAACGCCAAGTCTAGGACCAAGAGGCTTCTAAACAGCTTCTGCCATAAGACTCCTGAGCTTCTAAACAAGTGGCTACCCCAGGTCACCTGCATTGCTCTTAAAACTGCAGTGTTGTGGTTAAGGGCTTGTAAAGTAAGCATTTCACTGTAAAGGTTTACACCTGTAGTATTCGGTGTATGTGACAAATCACATTTGATTTGATTTGATACTGGTAGAGAGGTTTGGAACTTTGGAATTTAAATATGTAGCTTTCCTCTCAATTGTCTAATAAAAATGCCTCTTTCCTCGCATCTCATTGTCTACAAAAGGCTATCTCATGGTCCTACGGTATCTCATGTTCATAAGTCCAAATATTTATGTTCTACATTCTATGGTACTGATGAACGTTATTGATCTGACGACCCTCCTCATAGGTGATCAGTTCCTCTGAGATCCACAGGATGGCAGCATAGCCTACGTCATGAAATGCCTTCACAGCTCAAAGAATCCGTTTTCCTTCCGTCCTGTGGAAAGGAGTGGAACCTACCATAGAGTAGGGTTTCCTCAAAATCTGTCCTGGGGACCCACGTGGGTATGAACGTTTTAGTTATTGCCTTAAGCACTACACAGCTGATTCAAATAACCAACTCATCGTCAAGAGTTGAATATTTGAGTCAGCTGTGTAGAGCTGGGGGGGAAAAAAGCTTTAAACGTTCACGGGGGGGGGGGGGGGGGGGGGGGGGGGGGGTGGAGGGGGCTAGAGTATAACCCACCGAACTTTATAACCCCCACAAGAGGGCAGTCAATACTATAACAGCGAAGTGTCATTCAACCTTTCCAATCGGAGTGCTAGGTGAACAACAGGAACCTTCTAATGCAGCAATCAAGCCTATGGGATACTACTAAAGTCACTGAAGTGTTTGTCTCATTAGCATACCCTACCTTTTATTTATTTATTTTTGCTTTATTCTTTATTTTACCAGGCAGGTCAATTAAGAACAAATGATCACGTTTCACCTTAACATGCCAAGTAAGGTTAGCATATATTTACGTAGGCTACTTGGATAGTATCGAGTCTATTCCAGAAGACGATGTCTTCATATTTCACACGAAGAAACAGTGAATCCCTGTTAGCTTGTCACTGACTGTAGATGGAAGTCTGTTAGGTTTTCCCATGTTAATGTGTGGAGCTTGTTTCTCTAATGACGCGCAGTCCTGTCAACTAAGCTGCTCCGGGTGAGTAGACCGAACACAACACCGTTTCTTAATCATTTAACCTTAGCCGCGATTAAACTGACCATGAATCCGTCTATGCTTTATTTCTATCTCTTGTTTATAAAAAAACATATATTTCAAATGTTTTATTAAAGATAAAGGGATAGATTATAGGTATCATATTCGTCTCTCATTGGCTGAGCCAGTTAAAGTAATGACGTCTAGGCCTACAGGACTAAGAACCGCATTGAGGCATGCCCTTGCACGTAGCATTTGTGTGTGCCTGTGCGTGTATGCGTGTGTGTGTGTGTGTGTGTGTAAGTGCGTGCGTGCGTGTGTGTTTTTCTTCTCACGTTTCGCTGTATGCTTTCGTTTCCCGCTAGGCCAATTAGGCTATGCCTTATATAAAAACCTATTGAAGGCCTACAAAACAGAGTGAAAGCCATTATCTCTTCAATTCTAGAATCAAGACAACGTAATGTCGATATATTAAATATTAGTTTAATATAGCTATAATATAAAATATAGTTTAGACCATTGTTGACGACATACAATCTGTATAGTCGTTCTGATTCAAATATAATCTAATGATTTCTGGCGAACTAAATATAAAGATATATATACCTACTAATGGTAACGTGGACTCCCAATAGTTTCTGAATCCAGTCAACAAAAATATGGCGACAAATTCAGTCATTGGCTAGCACTAGGATATTTATGCAATTATAGATTGGATTTAGTAAGCTAATTTTTATTATTTCACAAAAATATGTATTTGTTAACCCTCTAAGCTACGAACATATTTCCGATTCATCGATAACCAACTGGGGTAATTTTGACCCCAAGGAGAAACTATTGGAAAAAGCAACAATCACAGCAAAATATCAACTGATTTCTAATCTAAAGATCAATAATCCTGTAATTAATGTTATCTGAAATAAAACATGACCAAAACAGACTGTTATATATTAGCAAAATTACAGTTAATTGGCATATTCTGTAAAACAAAATAATAACCGTTTATTTTATATAACGTGCAGTTTTTTCCCCAAAGTACAGTCCACATTAGTACTGACAAGTTCATTTGCCATTATTTGATTACAGTATCAATACATTTTCAGAACTATGAAGAAAATATTAATTTTGTCATATTTATGTGGTAAATTCTACCATTTAAAGGTGCAGTACACAAACATTTGAAACAGACTTAATTTTATTGACAATAAGTTATTCAATTCATTTCAAATCTTGATAGACGTTGACCAACAAATATGGTTTCGTTTTCTTTATGTACTTACCCCGACCCACACAGCCAGCATTAGCATAGCTGTTAGTGAACCAATGGGAATGGTAAGGGATATGCTTCAAAAAAAACACGCCCACATCCTGGCAGTTACTTTAAACCAAATGCTATGGCACCCCAAATCTCATAACAAGTTGCACATAAAAAAATATTGGAAGATATTATAGGAATTCTGGTATTTATATAGCATTTTCAGTAGAATAACACTTTTTTTTGGGCACTATGCATCTATTCAAAGAGTATCTGGTGTCTGGACTACAGTTCTAACAAGTATTCATACCACTGACAGGCTTTTATCAGCTGTTTGTACTGCAACTAAGCACATATCTAAGATCATTTGGATGTTATACACTGTTGTCATAACTAGTTATTAATGCATGGTAAATAAAACCATAAGCATGTGGATATAAGGTGCTCCATCTCTGCAGTGACACAGCCCCCCCCCCCCCTCCACTCTCTGGTGGTATGGATAACTTGATATTGTGTCTCCAGAGAAACATAGATTCAAATAAAGGTCCTATCTGTCAAATTAGCAGAGGGACAAATTAGGTGTTTTTTGGGGGTTGGGGTCTAAATGACACCAAAGGACTTAAGTCCACATTGATAGAGAAACATTAAACAAATAATTTTGATTTGTTTTAAGAACAAGTTGATTAACAAAGTAATCAAATATTAGAATAATTTTGACCCCAGTCGGTAGCTTGAGGGTTAATTGGCTTTATATTTCTGCTTTGTTATAACGATTCAATCAAATCAACTGTATTTACTTGTTCGATTCATTTAACTGCTGTACATAGTCCATCGGTAAATAGCCCACCCAATTTTACCTACCTCATCCCCATACTGTTTTTATTTATTTACTTTTCTGCTCTTTTGCACACCAGTATCTCTACCTGTACATGACCATCTGATCATTTCTCACTCCAGTGTTAATCTGCATAATTGTAATTATTCGCCTACCTCCTCATGCCTTTTGCACACAATGTATATAGACTATTTTTTTTTCTTTTTTTCTACTGTGTTATTGACTTGTTAATTGTTTACTACATGTGTAACTCTGTGTTGTCTGTTCACACTGCTATGCTTTATCTTGGCCAGGTCCCAGTTGCAAATTAGAACTTGTTCTCAACTAGCCTACCTGGTTAAATAAAGATGAAAAAAAAAACGATAGGCAGGCCCTATGTGTGTTTTTAAATGAATTGAGACCCCCGTGAATTAAGACCCCTGTAAACCCATTTACCATGCAATAAGACCCCTGTAAACCCATTTACCATGCAATAAGACCCCTGTAAACCCATTTACCATGCAATAAGACCCCTGTAAACCCATTTACCATGCAATAAGACCCCCCATTTACCATGTAAACCCATTTACCATGCAATAAGACCCCTGTAAACCCCATGGCTGTGTTGTTTAAACCCAACGGCTGTGTTGTTTAAACCCAACGGCTGTGTTATAACCCAATGGCTGTGTTATAACCCCATGGCTGTGTTGTTTAAACCCAACGGCTGCGTTGTTTAAACCCAACGGCTGTGTTATAACCCAATGGCTGTGTTATAACCCAACGGCTGTGTTATAACCCAATGGCTGTGTTATAACCCCTTGGCTGTGTTGTTTAAACCCAACGGCTGTGTTGTTTAAACCCAACGGCTGTATTATTTAAACCCAACAGCTGTGTTATAACCCCATGGCTGTGTTGTTTAAACCCAACGGCTGTGTTGTTTAAACCCAACGGCTATGTTATAACCCCATAGCTGTGTTGTTTAAACCCAACGGCTGTGTTGTTTAAACCCAACGGCTGTGTTGTTTAAACACAACGGCTGTGTTGTTTAAACCCAACGGCTGTGTTATAACCCAATGGCTGTGTTGTTTAAACCCAACGGCTGTGTTGTTTAAACCCAACGGCTGTGTTATAACCCCATGGCTGTGTTGTTTAAACCCAACGGCTGTGTTATAACCCAATGGCTGTGTTATAACCCAACGGCTGTGTTATAACCCAATGGCTGTGTTATAACCCCTTGGCTGTGTTGTTTAACAGGCTGTGTTGTTTATAATCCCATGGTTATAACCCCATGGCTGTGTTGTTTAAACCCAACGGCTGTGTTGTTTAAACCCAACGGCTATGTTATAACCCCATGGCTGTGTTGTTTAAACCCAACGGCTGTGTTGTTTAAACCCAACGGCTGTGTTGTTTAAACCCAACGGCTGTGTTGTAAACCCAATGGCTGTGTTGTTTAAACCCAACGGCTGTGTTGTTTAAACCCAACGGCTGTGTTATAACCCAATGGCTGTGTTGTTTAAACCCAACGGCTGTGTTGTTTAAACCCAACGGCTGTATTGTTTAAACCCAACGGCTATGTTATAACCCAATGGCTGTGTTATAACCCCATGGCTGTGTTGTTTAAACCCAACGGCTGTGTTATAACCCAATGGCTGCGTTTAAGAGCCTTTAGCCTTTAAACAGCCAATCAACATGTTGTTCTACCGCATAATTCCATGGGTAATTATTTTCTAATGCTCCACTCTGAGCATTAGAGCATATTAGGGGGACAATTATTAACTTTCCAACGTGAATTAGAGTGCAACACGATGAAAGCCAAACACAAGCCATAGGCTACATAGGTCCTTGGAGGAATAGCCTACACTACAAGCTGCCCGCGAACTTACTTTTTATATTCTGTAATATTTTGACAAATGATTCGATTATTCATCATCAGAACGCTAATAAATTGTCAGGCTGTGCGCAGTGCGGGGTTCAACAGCTGTAGCAATAGACGGACATCCAGGACTTGTGACTACAGCTAACCGAGTCATAGACTACTGCAGTAGAGATGGATCACAGGTCTCCTCAAACCTCACGGGTGGAAATGTCTCCATGGAAACAACATTGATATAGTTAATATTATCAGCGGAGCGGCGATACAGGTTTAGAGAAGTCTAACCCACACTATAATGTGCCGTCGTGACTGAGAGTCTTTGTTCACCGGGGCATGAATCTCGTTCGACAAAAAAATCAAAAGTTAATTGAAGGCCTATTTTAATCTGTGTCCTGGCATCCACAATAAATCGCCATCTGAAATTATATTAAATTATAACCCAACTATTCTGAAGGTATAACATTTAGAGAAAACGGGGTTAACGCTAGTTCTATAAGGTACACGAGATGTACATGCCAAGCAATAATGACAATAAAGGGTGTAACAATATATTTGTAAAACTTGTTTTTATTTTATTGTCTTATTCGCCTATTCGTTTTTGATCGTAAGAGGTTTCACAAGTACACTGCATTACAATTACATTATAATTATCAGCTATAGGCCTATGTCTATTAACTATGAAAATCCAAAACGAACTAAAAAATCTAATATTCCTATAGGATCGCTTTTAGCCCTAAATAACCAACTACTATTATCTTTCTGATCGAGGTTAGAATTCACATTAGTAGGCTGTTAGGTCATGTTATTAACTGAAAGAGGGCTATTTAAAAGAGGTGCCATATTGCAAGGACTAATTATAATATAGGCCTAAGAGTCAGTATATATATCTCTGCTGTAAGGATGAGATTTCCAATTTCTGCTGATGAAGCCGTTTAGTCAATCATTACGCTTCATTATCACGGGGTTGTGATATCCAAAATGAGTGTTAACTTAAACCAGTGGGTTGGACTTTGATTTTAAAACGCGTATTTCCTCTATATTAAACTGAGAGGCTATCTAATATCACATAAACAAACAGCCATAGTAATTAGAAGTAATAACAACCTCATGAAAACGTCATTTTGACGGAGCTCTCTTCAGAAACCACAAGCGGTCTTGGCGCGGGGCACAGGCAGTGTTTCCAAGCGGTTTGGTCTGAGGAGACAGGAGGAAAAATAGAAACATCGGGATGGCGCACTGAAGTCACTTATGACCGGGAGGCTTTGACGTATTTTCCCATGAGCATATTATTGGTATTATAGGCTTCGCTTTAATGGAGAGAGAACTGTCATTGTCAACCTTGTAAACACTGATTTCATTTCAACGTGATAACAAATGTGTTCATGGATATTCAACCTGGATATTTTTGCTGGTGTTGTCTTTATACAATGAGCAAAATGTCACCCGATGAAAAAAAAAATAGACTATGGGTCACTATACTATTCTTTTGACATGAACCTATTGTTGTTTTTGAAGTTGCTGTACGTCATCTCCAACTCCAATCCTGCCTCTGTCCTAAATCCAGGCGCCAGGTAGTTGTGAGAACTCATTGGCAGGTGTACTCGTCCAATCAGCACCATTTAGTTTCAGCCCCGTTGCCCCTTGCCTGCACCACATCCCAGTCCTCTGGGTTCCAGAACGTTGACGCACACATTTCGCCTCATATTCTTCCTGACACGAAACGCAGCTCCGCGGATCAGGCGTCGCGTCACTAACTCAAAAGGTGCTCAAGGTTCCCGCTCAGAACATCGGTCCAGGAGGGGGCACTACCGTAGGTTAACCGTTGGTGCTCACTATGCCTTTTTGAAGGGGTACCATTGTGACTGGCTTAAAGAGTAAGTTACAAGATATATTCTGTTTTTTTTCTGGATTTCTATACGTGAAGTGAGGAAGATGTTTTCGTCCGCGGGTAAACGCTGTTTTACGATAGAATCATTGGTGGCCAAAGAAAACCCTCTAACTACGGAAGATCCCATCCGACCGACGGCTTTGACGTATTCCAACCCCACTGACGCTTTCATGAACGGGTACCAGAGTCCCACCGGCAGGTCTCTGTATCAGAACCCGGAGCTGGTGTTCCCTGAGTCAGTCAACCACCCAGGGCTGACCATGAACCCCCACCAGCTAGGAGGGGGCCACCTACAACACCCTGCACACTTCTTTGGGACGCAACACCGAGACCCTCTTAACTTCTACCCATGGGTTTTACGGAACAGGTTCTTCGGACACAGATTTCAAGGTAAAATGATTGATTGATTGATTGTGTGTCGTGTTTTCTCAATCTCAATAGCCAATGTCAAGCAGCCCAAGTTACAGGTTAACTAAAGAAAAATAATGCCTCTTGAGTTGCTTGTGTTTTTAGAATAAAGGACTAAACTATGTGACCTACACTGCATGCGCTCAGAAATGTCCATTTCACAGATTAATGATTGACAACAATTAGGCTACGATAATGATGATGTTAATCATTCATTTTCATCTATGTTAAACATTATCAGTTAATATTTGTTTTTATTGCAATATTATTGACAACGAGGGATGGGCTTTATAGTTAACCTTGCTTTTCAGCCGCAGGTGAACATAACAAATAGTCAGTGGTATAAAGTACTAAGTTAAAAATATTTGAAATACTACTTCAGTATTTTTTGTTGTTGTTGGTATCTGTACTTTACTTTACAATTTATATGTGGACAACTTTTACTTTTACTTTATTCAAGAAAATTGTAATAAAAAAAAAAAACATTTTTACATTTCCCTGACACCCAAAAGTACTCCTTACATTTTAAATGCTTAGCAGTACAGGACAATGGTCAAATTCACGCAGTTATCAAGAGAACATCTCGGGTCCTACTGCCTCTGATCTGGCGGAGTAGGTGATGCCAGAGTATTGGAGCGTGACCCCTGGCTATCCGTAAATTAAAACAAAACAAGAAAATGGTGGCATCTGGTTTACTTAATATATGGATTTTTAAATGATTTATACTTATTTATACTTTTATACTTTAGATACTTAAGTATATTTGAGCAATTACGTTCACTTTAGATACTTAAGTATATTTAAAACCGAATACTTTGAGACTTTTACTCAAGTAGTATTTTACTGAGTGACTTTCTCTTTTACTGGAGTCTATTTCTATTAAGGTATTTTTACTTTTTTACTCAAGTGGGACAATTGGGTACTTTTTCCACCACTGGAAATAAGTATCTATAGTGGATGTGAGATAGAGTGTACTTATCTACAACACGCTTTGGTAAAAAGGAAAACGTCAATGAGTTTTGAAATTAAAACATCTCAACGCAGAGTAGTACATGTTTTACTATTCCCATGAGGTGAAGACATGTCGATAAAAAAACGAAATAAACAACAACAACAACAACAACATTAAGTTGAGGAGAACGCACACTAAAATTCACCAAACCAAAAATGCACACTAAAATTCACCAAACCAGAAATGCACACCAAAATTCTTCAACATTGATAAGATAGCTCATGCTATTGCATGCTAAAATATCCATCTGCATTATAATTTTCATATCAGTGAACAAATTCCTTCAGTCTCTACAAAGTTAGTAGGTAAATCAGCTTATAGTTTCTATGCATCCCATCTTCTCTATCACTTCCGGGTGCCTCTCCGGCAGCTGTAATTGTTTCATTGAGGACATATTTGCTGATTGTTTTCCATTAGTGTGTTTTAATTAATCCATTTTATTTGTGTATATTTGTATTGTAATTTATTTTGTGAATTGTGTGCGTGCAGGGTTTCCTTGTGAAACAGACCTTTGTCTCCCTGTTATAATAACAGTAAACTAAATATATAGCACAGCAAGCTAACATGTTATATCACCTGTTATAATAACCTCTAAACTAAATATATAGCACAGCAAGCTAACATGTTATATCACCTGTTATAATAACCTCTAAACTAAATATATAGCACAGCAAGCTAACATGTTATATCACCTGTTATAATAAAGGTATACGTGAAGTCAGTGATACAGATGATAAAATATGTAGGAATCTGTTTTCCTTTAGATCTGAAGTCCAGGTTAACGGAGTGCATCTAAAGTCCAAGTTAACGGAGTGCATCTGAAGTCCAGGTTAACGGAGTGCATAGCTAACCAGTCTATTTTCCCACGGCACCATGGCTGGTTTCCCCACACATCGGGCCACAGCCAAAGGAAATATTGTCTTTGTCACGCGGTTACTCCCACTGTGAATTTATCCCTAATCACACGAAACCACTATCTGAGTGAGTGGGCCGATCGTGCACAACGATTTTATTCCCAAATGTTCTCTCAAATTTGGGATTTTTATGCCAACTTTTTACTGCCAATTTATATGTCTCACATCACTTGTAAATGTTTTTGTCTCAACCGCTTTTTTAATACACACAGGGACCTATATGCACTACAGTCGATTAATCTAACATTTTACGAGAGGTTATATTTAGGCTAACTCTCCCTAATGTTCCTGTGTGACTTCATTTAATAGGTCTCCTATACAATATAGGCTATTTGGACACATACGATCAAGTATTCTCAATATTTGAACACAGGTTTCATAGTGTTCTCAATTTAAAGAAGGCACATGACGTTGTTGATGAGTTAAACACTGACTTATATATATGTCTATACAGCGTCAATGTAGGCCTCAATTTAAACAGTAGACCTAGATTTTTATATCGCAACAATTAAGGCTATAACATCTAGGTCTACTGTTTAAATTGAGGCCTACATTGACGCTGTATAGACATTACAACGCTGAATAGACTATACTTCAAACTACACCAAGAGTTTATAAACTCGCCTTTGAAACCAACAGGGCGTGTGCTGTTCTCTTCCACCTCACTGCACATCAAAACGCGCCTCGTGTTGCTCAGTGTGTTCATTGCTTCGATCTAAATCCCACTGTGATTTCCCTCTCCCTCTCTCTCCCTCTCTCTGCCCCCAGGAAATGATGTTTCCCAAGATAGCATGCTCCTTCACGGCCCGTTCGCCCGGAAACCCAAGCGGATCCGCACCGCCTTCTCCCCGTCGCAGCTCCTGCGGCTTGAACGGGCGTTCGAGAAGAATCATTACGTAGTAGGAGCGGAGAGGAAACAGCTGGCCAACAGTCTGAGTCTGTCTGAAACACAGGTGAGATCTCTACCCAGTATTGAATTGTATTGAACACAGTTCGGGAATATATAAATCATTAGTAATACAGCCCAAACGCATTCTGCAAACTGCGTTGGTTATGAAGCCTGCTTCTTCATCGAAATAAAATATATTCAACAACATATATATTTTTTTTAATACAAGTTTGTAATAAGCCTTAATAACAAGCATATAAATCAGCAAATTATTAATATTTAGTTGTTATTAATAAATACAACAATTTCAGTGTATTATGTATTAGTTCGATGGAGGGGTCCTTATTCCGTTATATTCCGTGAAATAAACATTTTAAACCGGCTCCATACACATGATTTCAAATATTATTTCAACTAAAATGTAATTATTATTTTCATTAATATTCAATTGTAATTATTATTGACGTTGTATAAAACGGTATTAGGCTATTAGGCTATCCATTAGTATGTCTGGGAAACTTTCGCTCTTTCCTGCAGGTATAATTAGGACTATAGTTCACACAGAACCAATATCGACACATTTTTACGCTGGAATTACCTGTTAGCGAAAGGCCTATTATAAGAAAATAATTCTGACTAGGCGATTGTAGAAATGTATTGTCAAGTTCACTGAGTCCTCTAACAATCAGTTAAAAACAGGTAATGTGAGCTCCATTTCCAATACGTTCTTATTGGGAAAAATAGTTGATCTAGCCCGATGAACAAAAAAATACGATATTCTTTAGGCAGAGCATAAAGCGCCAACATAACGTAGCCTACAGTGAAATAATGACACATATTAGTCAAATCCAAATGAATAACTCGACATTTTGATACAAACTCTTTCACTGCCCATGAAGAGTAGCGCTAATGGGGATCCATAATAAATGCAAACACTCTCCTGCATTATTCTCGCTAGTTTTTCCAGGATATAATTTATTATTAAAATAATCTATGTATCTACTATAAAAAAAAGGCCTATATACTATAAAAAAAGAAGGCCTCTATGACATAATGTTGTTGAAATTAAATAGGCGCTGGTTGTTGAATGCAAATAATCGCGGGGAAAAAAATCTTTATAACCTCTCTTCAATAATGGTAAATCGTCTGACTGCCATCGACATAACTTCCAGAGGATATCACCGTGAAACGCATCGCCACCAGCATCATTAGGACTCTAATTAATTACAATAGGATACCCTTACCCTCTCTTTGGCAGCCTTGAAAGTTGCTTATAACGACAACTAATACATTAGAATGACATCATGACCAAACATCGTTATATCAATTGACTTGGTTACCTTGGTGTTGATATGCAAATTATAATATGCAGCGAACAGTTTTTGGTGTTGAGTGTAGCTATTCAACCAGTTTTGTTTTCTTTTCTAGCGCTATTTTTTTTTGCAAATAGTAGCTATTTATGAAGATTTCACTTGTAATGATCATGATATGGTTGTTTAACGTACTAAATGCATATTTTGTGGGGTAAATTTCACGACAAAACAATAGTGAAACATAGCATCCACGGAGAGAAAGACAGAGTTCCCCTCTGACCTTCTTCTCCAATGTTTTTTTGTTGTTGTTGAGAAGTTGAAGAGGAGAGAGGACTGAGAGGAGGAGTATGCAATTGGGATCTTCCCAGAATAGAGGAGCCTAGAGAACCCATCCAATAAAATGAAATATAAGTCCTTAATTAGATAGAAGTCTCTAATGTCCCCGTCTTCCTCCCCAGGTGAAGGTGTGGTCCAGAATATAGATGTCTCTAATGTCCCCGTCTTCCTCCCCAGGTGAAGGTGTGGTCCAGAATATAGATGTCTCTAATGTCCCCGTCTTCCTCCCCAGGTGAAGGTGTGGTCCAGAATATAGATGTCTCTAATGTCCCCGTCTTCCTCCCCAGGTGAAGGTGTGGTCCAGAATATAGATGTCTCTAATGTCCCCGTCTTCCTCCCCAGGTGAAGGTGTGGTCCAGAATATAGATGTCTCTAATGTCCCCGTCTTCCTCCCCAGGTGAAGGTGTGGTCCAGAATATAGATGTCTCTAATGTCCCCGTCTTCCTCCCCAGGTGAAGGTGTGGTCCAGAATATAGATGTCTCTAATGTCCCCGTCTTCCTCCCCAGGTGAAGGTGTGGTCCAGAATATAGATGTCTCTAATGTCCCCGTCTTCCTCCCCAGGTGAAGGTGTTGTCCAGAATATAGATGTCCCTAATGTCCCCGTCTTCCTCCCCAGGTGAAGGTGTGGTCCAGAATATAGATGTCTCTAATGTCCCTGTCTTCCTCCCCAGGTGAAGGTGTGGTTCCAGAATATAGATGTCTCTAATGTCCCCGTCTTCCTCCCCAGGTGAAGGTGTGGTCCAGAATATAGATGTCTCTAATGTCCCCGTCTTCCTCCCCAGGTGAAGGTGTGGTTCCAGAATATAGATGTCTCTAATGTCCCCGTCGTCCTCCCCAGGTGAAGGTGTGGTTCCAGAATATAGATGTCTCTAATGTCCCCGTCTTCCTCCCCAGGTGAAGGTGTGGTTCCAGAATATAGATGTCTCTAATGTCCCCGTTTTCCTCCCCAGGTGAAGGTGTGGTCCAGAATATAGATGTCTCTAATGTCCCTGTCTTCCTCCCCAGGTGAAGGTGTGGTCCAGAATAGAGATGTCTCTAATGTCCCCGTCTTCCTCCCCAGGTGAAGGTGTGGTTCCAGAATATAGATGTCTCTAATGTCCCCGTCTTCCTCCCCAGGTGAAGGTGTGGTCCAGAATATAGATGTCTCTAATGTCCCTGTCTTCCTCCCCAGGTGAAGGTGTGGTTCCAGAATATAGATGTCTCTAATGTCCCTGTCTTCCTCCCCAGGTGAAGGTGTGGTCCAGAATATAGATGTCTCTAATGTCCCTGTCTTCCCCCCCAGGTGAAGGTGTGGTCCAGAATGTAAATGTCTCTAATGTCCCCGTCTTCCTCCCCAGGTGAAGGTGTGGTCCAGAATATAGATGTCTCTAATGTCCCCGTCTTCCTCCCCAGGTGAAGGTGTGGTTCCAGAACAGGAGGACTAAATACAAGAGACAGAAGCTGGAGGAGGAGGGGCCTGACTGTCATCAGAAGAAGAAAGGAAACCACCACATCAACAGATGGAGGCTTGCCACCAAGCAGGGCAGCTCAGAGGACATTGATGTCACCTCTGAGGACTGAGAATACCCCCACTCCTCCTCCTCCCCCACTCCTCCTTATGTCCCCTTCCTCCTACTCCCATGGCCTCCTACACCCTTCTACCCTCCTACTCCCCTGCCCCCCCCTCCCCACATTCCCTGGCCTCCTACACCCTTCTACCCTCCTACTCCCCTGCCCCCCCCTCCCCCACATCCCCTGGCCTCCTACACCCCCCCACCCATTCCCTGGCCTCCTACACCCTCATACCCTTCTACTCCCCTGCCCCCCCCCCCCCCCTTCCACATTCCCTGGCCTCCTACACCCTTCTATCCTCCTACTCCCCTGGCCCCCTACTCCCCCCACATTCCCTGGCCTCCTACACCCTTCTATCCTCCTACTCCCCTGGCCCCCTACTCCCCCCACATTCCCTGGCCTCCTACACCCTCATACCCTTCTACTCCCCATACCCTGTGTCCACTTTCTGAGGACCAAAGTCAATACCCTATTTATTATGTCAAGTTATGAAGTATAATGACATGTTACAAGAAGAAAAACACCCCCCCCCCCCCCGCCCTAAAGGACTAAAAGTATTTGATAAGTTTCTTCAACAACAGCAAGAGAGGAGTGTTTTGAGTCGACGGTCGGTGATGCAGGGAAAAAACAGATTTTATGACACTTGACTTGTATCGGTGGTGTTCCATCTTGCATCATATACGGCTTCTCTGATCTCATAATGTCTCATCTATCTAATGTTCTTTGGTGCATGACTTACAACAGCCGGAGCTGAGAAAGGTTTTTGTTTGTGTTTTTATTTTGACATAATGTCAGGATATTATTACATGATAGCTCGTTCACACTAAAGGCTGCTTCTGTTCTGCATTTTGAGGAAACATATACAAACATATAAAATTCTAAGATATTTTTTCTTCAGTTTCATAACCGGGCCACGGTTCAGTTGTTGAACGTTGCAGATAGAAATGCCATGAACAGAACCGACATGTTTGTTCTACAGAGCATATTTCTACGTGAACGTTCCTGCTGAACTCGCCTCATTGTTCTACAGAGCATATTTCTACGTGAACGTTCCTGCTGAACTCGTCTCTGGTGTGCGTACAACACAGGTATCCACACGTTCACTACTCACTGTCGGTGGACTGCAGTATGGATGTGGATTAAGGTCATCAGGACTCAATGCTGGCTGGGGTAGAATAGGATCAATCTAACGGTAGACTCTTGTCATTACTGGAATGTTTACCGACAGACATATTGACATCAATTTAAATATCAAACATATAAAAATGTAACAATAAAATGTAACAATAAATAAAGATGTTTTAGAAACAAGAACATAAAAAACTAATTAAGAGTTTGTCTGGTGAACATTATTTCTGAGCTATGCTAGCATGCTCATAGTCTCCTAATGGTCTAGAGAATGACCAGGTAAGGCAGGTCAGAAAGATAAGGCAGGTCAGAAAGGTATGGCAGGTAGGCTGGTAAGAAAGGTAAGGCAGGTAAGGCTGGTAATGCAGGTAAGGCAGATAAGGCAGGTAAGGCAGATAAGGCAGGTAAGGAGATAAGGCAGGTATGGCAGATAAGGCAGGTAAGGCAGGTAAGCAGGTAAGGCAGATAAGGCAGGGATGGCAGGTAAGGCAGGTATGGCAGATAAGGCATGTAGGCAGATAAGGCATGTATGCAGGTCAGGCAAGTTAGGCAGGTCAGGCAGGTAAGGCAGGTAAGGCAGGTAACACATGTAGGCAGGTCAGGCAGGTAAGGCAGGTAAGCAGGTAAGGCAGGTATGGCAGATAAGGCAGGTATGGCAGATAAGGCATGTAGGAAGGTAAGGCAGATAAGGCAGGTAAGGCGGGTATGGCAGATAAGGTAGGTAAGGCAGATAAGGCAGGTATGGCAGATAAGGCATGTAGGCAGGTATGGCAGGTAAGGCAGATAAGGCATGTAGGCAGGTCAGGCAAGTTAGGCAGGTCAGGCAGGTAAGGCAGGTAAGGCAGGTATGGCAGATAAGGCAGGTATGGCAGATTTGGCAGGTAAGGCAGATAAGGCAGGTATGGCAGGTAAGGCAGGTAAGGCAGGTAAGGCAGGTATGGCAGATAAGGCAGGTAAGGCAGGTAAGCAGGTAAGGCAGGGTGAGGCAGATTTGGCAGATAAGGCATGTAGGCAGGTAAGGCAGATAAGGCAGGTAAGTCAGTTATGCTGGAGGGACTAGACAAGAGCACCGTTAGTTTAGTTAACAGGTATCAGGCGTGTTACCCTCAACAGCCTCCTTTATCCTCCAACAGACAGAACATAATCCCCTAAAGTCTGTACTACCACCCCATTACTCTCACCTCTATAAACAGAGTAATAGTAGATACTACCACCCCCTCCCTCTCACCTCTATAAACAGAGGAACAGTAGATACTACCACCCCATCCCTCTCACCTCTATAAACAGAGTAATAGTAGATACTACTACCCCATCCCTCTCACCTCTATAAACAGAGGAACAGTAGATACTACTACCACCACATCCCTCTCACCTCTATAAACAGAGGAACAGTAGATACTACTACCACCCCACCCCTCTCACCTCTATAAACAGAGTAACAGTAGATACTACTACCCCACCCCTCTCACCTCTATAAACAGAGGAACAGTAGATACTACTACCACATCCCTCTCACCTCTATAAACAGAGGAACAGTAGATACTACCACCCCATCCCTCTCACCTCTATAAACAGAGGAACAGTAGATACTACTACCACATCCCTCTCACCTCTATAAACAGAGGAACAGTAGATACTACTACCACATCCCTCTCACCTCTATAAACAGAGGAACAGTAGATACTACTACCACATCCCTCTCACCTCTATAAACAGAGGAACAGTAGATACTACTACCACATCCCCCTCACCTCTATAAACAGAGTAACAGTAGATACTACTACCACCACATCCCTCTTAACTGGCACTTTGATAGGCCTACTACTGTTACCCGCCCCACCTTCTCATAACTCTCCACGAATCACCTGTACAAAAGAAGGAATCCATGTTTAATGATCCTACAGTGTCGTGGTTGACCCTGCCGTCTGGTGTTTGGTAAACAGGGAGGGCGAGAGGAGGGAGAGGGGGAGACACACAGAGGCAGAGAGAAAGGCTGAATCCCAAATGGCAACGCTATTACCGATCTAGTGCACTACTACCACTATATAGAGGGGATAGATGACAGTATTGTCATTCTGTTAGAGGGAATAGGGTGGCGTGTGGAACGCTGGGAGAAGAGACCAGGCATCAAAGATGACAGTATTATCATTCTGTTAGAGACAGCACATCAGGCACACAATACAAGGAGCATCTGAAGGCAGAGCGTTGAGTTGAGTTTTAAGGACATTCTATCCTCAGCGCAGGTGCAGGTATGTAAGGAAAGAAAGAGAGCTGTTTGTTTGAATGATTGGAATGAGGCTAGCTGGATGGCAAGCCATATAGAGGGAGGTGTAGGCTAGCTGATTGTTAGAGCCATATAGAGGGAGGTGTAGGCTAGCTGGCTGTTAGAGCCATATAGAGGGAGGCTAGCTGGCTGTTAGAGCCATATAGAGGGAGGTGTAGGCTAGCTGGCTGTTAGAGCCATATAGAGGGAGGCTAGCTGGCTGTTAGAGCCATATAGAGGGAGGTGTAGGCTAGCTGGCTGTTAGAGCCATATAGAGGGAGGTGTAGGCTAGCAGGCTGTTAGAGCCATATAGAGGGAGGTGTAGGCTAGCTGGCTGTTAGAGCCATATAGAGGGAGGTGTAGGCTAGCTGACTGTTAGAGCCATATAGAGGGAGGTGTAGGCTAGCTGGCTGTTAGAGCAATATAGAGGGAGGTGTAGGCTAGCTGACTGTTAGAGCAATATAGAGGGAGGTGTAGGCTAGCTGGCTGTTAGAGCCATATAGAGGGAGGCTAGCTGGCTGTTAGAGCCATATAGAGGGAGGTGTAGGCTAGCAGGCTGTTAGAGCCATACAGAGGGAGGTGTAGGCTAGCTGGCTGTTAGAGCCATATAGAGGGAGGTGTAGGCTAGCTGGCTGTTAGAGCCATATAGAGGGAGGTGTAGGCTAGCTGGCTGTTAGAGCCTTATAGAGGGAGGCTAGCTGGCTGTTAGAGCCTTATAGAGGGAGGTGTAGGCTAGCTGATGGTTAGAGCCATATAGAGGGAGGTGTAGGCTAGCTGGCTGTTAGAGCCTTATAGAGGGAGGCTAGCTGGCTGTTAGAGCCTTATAGAGGGAGGCTAGCTGGCTGTTAGAGCCATATATAGGGAGGTGTAGGCTAGCTGGCTGTTAGAGCCTTATAGAGGGAGGTGTAGGCTAGCTGACTGTTAGAGCCATATAGAGGGGGGCTAGCTGGCTGTTAGAGCCATATAGAGGGAGGTGTAGGCTAGCTGACTGTTAGAGCAATATAGAGGGAGGCTAGCTGACTGTTAGAGCCATATAGAGGGAGGTGTAGGCTAGCTGACTGTTAGAGCCATATAGAGGGAGGCTAGCTGACTGTTAGAGCCATATAGCGGGAGGCTAGCTGACTGTTAGAGCCTTATAGAGGGAGGCTAGCTGGCTGTTAGAGCCTTATAGAGGGAGGTGTAGGCTAGCTGGCTGTTAGAGCCATATAGAGGGAGGCTAGCTGACTGTTAGAGCCATATAGAGGGAGGCTAGCTGGCTGTTAGAGCCATATAGAGGGAGGTGTAGGCTAGCTGACTGTTAGAGCAATATAGAGGGAGGTGTAGGCTAGCTGACTGTTAGAGAAATATACAGGGAGGCTAGCTGACTGTTAGAGCCATATAGAGGGAGGTGTAGGCTAGCTGACTGTTAGAGCAATATAGAGGGAGGCTAGCTGACTGTTAGAGCCATATAGAGGGAGGTGTAGGCTAGCTGACTGTTAGAGCCATATAGAGGGAGGTGTAGGCTAGCTGACTGTTCGAGCAATATAGAGGGAGGCTAGCTGACTGTTAGAGCCATATAGAGGGAGGCTAGCTGACTGTTAGAGCCATATAGTGGGAGGCTAGCTGACTGTTAGAGCCATATAGAGGGAGGCTAGCTGACTGTTAGAGCCATATAGAGGGAGGTGTAGGCTAGCTGGCTGTTAGAGCCATATAGAGGGAGGTGTAGGCTAGCTGGCTGTTAGAGCCATATAGAGGGAGGTGTAGGCTAGCTGACTGTTAGAGCCATATAGAGGGAGGTGTAGGCTAGCTGACTGTTAGAGCAATATAGAGGGAGGCTAGCTGACTGTTAGAGCCATATAGAGGGAGGCTAGCTGACTGCTAGCTGACTGTTAGAGCCATATAGCGGGAGGCTAGCTGACTGTTAGAGCCATATAGAGGGAGGCTAGCTGACAGTTAGAGCCATATAGAGGGAGGTGTAGGCTAGCTGGCTGTTAGAGCCTTATAGAGGGAGGTGTAGGCTAGCTGACTGTTAGAGCCATATAGAGGGGGGCTAGCTGGCTGTTAGAGCCATATAGAGGGAGGTGTAGGCTAGCTGACTGTTAGAGCAATATAGAGGGAGGCTAGCTGACTGTTAGAGCCATATAGAGGGAGGTGTAGGCTAGCTGACTGTTAGAGCAATATAGAGGGAGGTTAGCTGACTGTTAGAGCCATATAGAGGGAGGCTAGCTGACTGTTAGAGCCATATAGCGGGAGGCTAGCTGACTGTTAGAGCCTTATAGAGGGAGGCTAGCTGGCTGTTAGAGCCTTATAGAGGGAGGTGTAGGCTAGCTGGCTGTTAGAGCCATATAGAGGGAGGCTAGCTGACTGTTAGAGCCATATAGAGGGAGGCTAGCTGGCTGTTAGAGCCATATAGAGGGAGGTGTAGGCTAGCTGACTGTTAGAGCAATATAGAGGGAGGTGTAGGCTAGCTGACTGTTAGAGAAATATACAGGGAGGCTAGCTGACTGTTAGAGCCATATAGAGGGAGGTGTAGGCTAGCTGACTGTTAGAGCAATATAGAGGGAGGCTAGCTGACTGTTAGAGCCATATAGAGGGAGGTGTAGGCTAGCTGACTGTTAGAGCCATATAGAGGGAGGTGTAGGCTAGCTGACTGTTCGAGCAATATAGAGGGAGGCTAGCTGACTGTTAGAGCCATATAGAGGGAGGCTAGCTGACTGTTAGAGCCATATAGTGGGAGGCTAGCTGACTGTTAGAGCCATATAGAGGGAGGCTAGCTGACTGTTAGAGCCATATAGAGGGAGGTGTAGGCTAGCTGGCTGTTAGAGCCATATAGAGGGAGGTGTAGGCTAGCTGGCTGTTAGAGCCATATAGAGGGAGGTGTAGGCTAGCTGACTGTTAGAGCCATATAGAGGGAGGTGTAGGCTAGCTGACTGTTAGAGCAATATAGAGGGAGGCTAGCTGACTGTTAGAGCCATATAGAGGGAGGCTAGCTGACTGTTAGAGCCATATAGCGGGAGGCTAGCTGACTGTTAGAGCCATATAGAGGGAGGCTAGCTGACAGTTAGAGCCATATAGAGGGAGGTGTAGGCTAGCTGACTGTTAGAGCCATATAGAGGGAGGTGTAGGCTAGCTGACTGTTAGAGCCATATAGAGGGAGGCTAGCTGACTGTTAGAGCCATATAGAGGGAGGTGTAGGCTAGCTGGCTGTTAGAGCCATATAGAGGGAGGTGTAGGCTAGCTGGCTGTTAGAGCCATATAGAGGGAGGTGTAGGCTAGCTGACTGTTAGAGCCATATAGAGGGAGGTGTAGGCTAGCTGACTGTTAGAGCAATATAGAGGGAGGCTAGCTGACTGTTAGAGCCATATAGAGGGAGGCTAGCTGACTGTTAGAGCCATATAGCGGGAGGCTAGCTGACTGTTAGAGCCATATAGAGGGAGGCTAGCTGGCTGTTAGAGCCATATAGAGGGAGGTGTAGGCTAGCTGGCTGTTAGAGCCTTATAGAGGGAGGTGTAGGCTAGCTGACTGTTAGAGCCATATAGAGGGGGGCTAGCTGGCTGTTAGAGCCATATAGAGGGAGGTGTAGGCTAGCTGACTGTTAGAGCAATATAGAGGGAGGCTAGCTGACTGTTAGAGCCATATAGAGGGAGGCGTAGGCTAGCTGACTGCTAGAGCAATATAGAGGGAGGTTAGCTGACTGTTAGAGCCATATAGAGGGAGGCTAGCTGACTGTTAGAGCCATATAGCGGGAGGCTAGCTGACTGTTAGAGCCTTATAGAGGGAGGCTAGCTGGCTGTTAGAGCCTTATAGAGGGAGGTGTAGGCTAGCTGGCTGTTAGAGCCATATAGAGGGAGGCTAGCTGACTGTTAGAGCCATATAGAGGGAGGCTAGCTGGCTGTTAGAGCCATATAGAGGGAGGTGTAGGCTAGCTGACTGTTAGAGCAATATAGAGGGAGGTGTAGGCTAGCTGACTGTTAGAGAAATATACAGGGAGGCTAGCTGACTGTTAGAGCCATATAGAGGGAGGTGTAGGCTAGCTGACTGTTAGAGCAATATAGAGGGAGGCTAGCTGACTGTTAGAGCCATATAGAGGGAGGTGTAGTTAGCTAGCTGACTGTTAGAGCCATATAGAGGGAGGTGTAGGCTAGCTGACTGTTAGAGCCATATAGAGCAATATAGAGGGAGGCTAGCTGACTGTTAGAGCCATATAGAGGGAGGCTAGCTGACTGTTAGAGCCATATAGTGGGAGGCTAGCTGACTGTTAGAGCCATATAGAGGGAGGCTAGCTGACTGTTAGAGCCATATAGAGGGAGGTGTAGGCTAGCTGGCTGTTAGAGCCATATAGAGGGAGGTGTAGGCTAGCTGGCTGTTAGAGCCATATAGAGGGAGGTGTAGGCTAGCTGACTGTTAGAGCCATATAGAGGGAGGTGTAGGCTAGCTGACTGTTAGAGCAATATAGAGGGAGGCTAGCTGACTGTTAGAGCCATATAGAGGGAGGCTAGCTGACTGTTAGAGCCATATAGCGGGAGGCTAGCTGACTGTTAGAGCCATATAGAGGGAGGCTAGCTGACAGTTAGAGCCATATAGAGGGAGTTGTAGGCTAGCTGGCTGTTAGAGCCATATAGAGGGAGGTGTAGGCTAGCTGACTGTTAGAGCCTTATAGAGGGAGGCTAGCTGGCTGTTAGAGCCATATAGAGGGAGGCTAGCTGACTGTTAGAGCCATATAGAGGGAGGTGTAGGCTAGCTGACTGTTAGAGCCTTATAGAGGGAGGCTAGCTGGCTGTTAGAGCCATATAGAGGGAGGTGTAGGCTAGCTGGCTGTTAGAGCCTTATAGAGGGAGGTGTAGGCTAGCTGACTGTTAGAGCCATATAGAGGGGGGCTAGCTGGCTGTTAGAGCCATATAGAGGGAGGTGTAGGCTAGCTGACTGTTAGAGCAATATAGAGGGAGGCTAGCTGACTGTTAGAGCCATATAGAGGGAGGTGTAGGCTAGCTGACTGTTAGAGCCATATAGCGGGAGGCTAGCTGACTGTTAGAGCCTTATAGAGGGAGGCTAGCTGGCTGTTAGAGCCTTATAGAGGGAGGTGTAGGCTAGCTGGCTGTTAGAGCCATATAGAGGGAGGCTAGCTGACTGTTAGAGCCATATAGAGGGAGGCTAGCTGGCTGTTAGAGCCATATAGAGGGAGGTGTAGGCTAGCTGACTGTTAGAGCAATATAGAGGGAGGTGTAGGCTAGCTGACTGTTAGAGAAATATACAGGGAGGCTAGCTGACTGTTAGAGCCATATAGAGGGAGGTGTAGGCTAGCTGACTGTTAGAGCAATATAGAGGGAGGCTAGCTGACTGTTAGAGCCATATAGAGGGAGGTGTAGGCTAGCTGACTGTTAGAGCCATATAGAGGGAGGTGTAGGCTAGCTGACTGTTCGAGCAATATAGAGGGAGGCTAGCTGACTGTTAGAGCCATATAGAGGGAGGCTAGCTGACTGTTAGAGCCATATAGTGGGAGGCTAGCTGACTGTTAGAGCCATATAGAGGGAGGCTAGCTGACTGTTAGAGCCATATAGAGGGAGGTGTAGGCTAGCTGGCTGTTAGAGCCATATAGAGGGAGGTGTAGGCTAGCTGGCTGTTAGAGCCATATAGAGGGAGGTGTAGGCTAGCTGACTGTTAGAGCCATATAGAGGGAGGTGTAGGCTAGCTGACTGTTAGAGCAATATAGAGGGAGGCTAGCTGACTGTTAGAGCCATATAGAGGGAGGCTAGCTGACTGTTAGAGCCATATAGCGGGAGGCTAGCTGACTGTTAGAGCCATATAGAGGGAGGCTAGCTGACAGTTAGAGCCATATAGAGGGAGGTGTAGGCTAGCTGGCTGTTAGAGCCTTATAGAGGGAGGTGTAGGCTAGCTGACTGTTAGAGCCATATAGAGGGGGGCTAGCTGGCTGTTAGAGCCATATAGAGGGAGGTGTAGGCTAGCTGACTGTTAGAGCAATATAGAGGGAGGCTAGCTGACTGTTAGAGCCATATAGAGGGAGGCGTAGGCTAGCTGACTGCTAGAGCAATATAGAGGGAGGTTAGCTGACTGTTAGAGCCATATAGAGGGAGGCTAGCTGACTGTTAGAGCCATATAGCGGGAGGCTAGCTGACTGTTAGAGCCTTATAGAGGGAGGCTAGCTGGCTGTTAGAGCCTTATAGAGGGAGGTGTAGGCTAGCTGGCTGTTAGAGCCATATAGAGGGAGGCTAGCTGACTGTTAGAGCCATATAGAGGGAGGCTAGCTGGCTGTTAGAGCCATATAGAGGGAGGTGTAGGCTAGCTGACTGTTAGAGCAATATAGAGGGAGGTGTAGGCTAGCTGACTGTTAGAGCCATATAGAGGGAGGTGTAGGCTAGCTGGCTGTTAGAGCCATATAGAGGGAGGTGTAGGCTAGCTGGCTGTTAGAGCCATATAGAGGGAGGTGTAGGCTAGCTGACTGTTAGAGCCATATAGAGGGAGGTGTAGGCTAGCTGACTGTTAGAGCAATATAGAGGGAGGCTAGCTGACTGTTAGAGCCATATAGAGGGAGGCTAGCTGACAGTTAGAGCCATATAGAGGGAGTTGTAGGCTAGCTGGCTGTTAGAGCCATATAGAGGGAGGTGTAGGCTAGCTGACTGTTAGAGCCTTATAGAGGGAGGCTAGCTGGCTGTTAGAGCCATATAGAGGGAGGCTAGCTGACTGTTAGAGCCATATAGAGGGAGGTGTAGGCTAGCTGACTGTTAGAGCCTTATAGAGGGAGGCTAGCTGGCTGTTAGAGCCATATAGAGGGAGGTGTAGGCTAGCTGGCTGTTAGAGCCTTATAGAGGGAGGTGTAGGCTAGCTGACTGTTAGAGCCATATAGAGGGGGGCTAGCTGGCTGTTAGAGCCATATAGAGGGAGGTGTAGGCTAGCTGACTGTTAGAGCAATATAGAGGGAGGCTAGCTGACTGTTAGAGCCATATAGAGGGAGGTGTAGGCTAGCTGACTGTTAGAGCCATATAGCGGGAGGCTAGCTGACTGTTAGAGCCTTATAGAGGGAGGCTAGCTGGCTGTTAGAGCCTTATAGAGGGAGGTGTAGGCTAGCTGGCTGTTAGAGCCATATAGAGGGAGGCTAGCTGACTGTTAGAGCCATATAGAGGGAGGCTAGCTGGCTGTTAGAGCCATATAGAGGGAGGTGTAGGCTAGCTGACTGTTAGAGCAATATAGAGGGAGGTGTAGGCTAGCTGACTGTTAGAGAAATATACAGGGAGGCTAGCTGACTGTTAGAGCCATATAGAGGGAGGTGTAGGCTAGCTGACTGTTAGAGCAATATAGAGGGAGGCTAGCTGACTGTTAGAGCCATATAGAGGGAGGTGTAGGCTAGCTGACTGTTAGAGCCATATAGAGGGAGGTGTAGGCTAGCTGACTGTTCGAGCAATATAGAGGGAGGCTAGCTGACTGTTAGAGCCATATAGAGGGAGGCTAGCTGACTGTTAGAGCCATATAGTGGGAGGCTAGCTGACTGTTAGAGCCATATAGAGGGAGGCTAGCTGACTGTTAGAGCCATATAGAGGGAGGTGTAGGCTAGCTGGCTGTTAGAGCCATATAGAGGGAGGTGTAGGCTAGCTGGCTGTTAGAGCCATATAGAGGGAGGTGTAGGCTAGCTGACTGTTAGAGCCATATAGAGGGAGGTGTAGGCTAGCTGACTGTTAGAGCAATATAGAGGGAGGCTAGCTGACTGTTAGAGCCATATAGAGGGAGGCTAGCTGACTGTTAGAGCCATATAGCGGGAGGCTAGCTGACTGTTAGAGCCATATAGAGGGAGGCTAGCTGACAGTTAGAGCCATATAGAGGGAGGTGTAGGCTAGCTGGCTGTTAGAGCCTTATAGAGGGAGGTGTAGGCTAGCTGACTGTTAGAGCCATATAGAGGGGGGCTAGCTGGCTGTTAGAGCCATATAGAGGGAGGTGTAGGCTAGCTGACTGTTAGAGCAATATAGAGGGAGGCTAGCTGACTGTTAGAGCCATATAGAGGGAGGCGTAGGCTAGCTGACTGCTAGAGCAATATAGAGGGAGGTTAGCTGACTGTTAGAGCCATATAGAGGGAGGCTAGCTGACTGTTAGAGCCATATAGCGGGAGGCTAGCTGACTGTTAGAGCCTTATAGAGGGAGGCTAGCTGGCTGTTAGAGCCTTATAGAGGGAGGTGTAGGCTAGCTGGCTGTTAGAGCCATATAGAGGGAGGCTAGCTGACTGTTAGAGCCATATAGAGGGAGGCTAGCTGGCTGTTAGAGCCATATAGAGGGAGGTGTAGGCTAGCTGACTGTTAGAGCAATATAGAGGGAGGTGTAGGCTAGCTGACTGTTAGAGAAATATACAGGGAGGCTAGCTGACTGTTAGAGCCATATAGAGGGAGGTGTAGGCTAGCTGACTGTTAGAGCAATATAGAGGGAGGCTAGCTGACTGTTAGAGCCATATAGAGGGAGGTGTAGGCTAGCTGACTGTTAGAGCCATATAGAGGGAGGTGTAGGCTAGCTGACTGTTCGAGCAATATAGAGGGAGGCTAGCTGACTGTTAGAGCCATATAGAGGGAGGCTAGCTGACTGTTAGAGCCATATAGTGGGAGGCTAGCTGACTGTTAGAGCCATATAGAGGGAGGCTAGCTGACTGTTAGAGCCATATAGAGGGAGGTGTAGGCTAGCTGGCTGTTAGAGCCATATAGAGGGAGGTGTAGGCTAGCTGGCTGTTAGAGCCATATAGAGGGAGGTGTAGGCTAGCTGACTGTTAGAGCCATATAGAGGGAGGTGTAGGCTAGCTGACTGTTAGAGCAATATAGAGGGAGGCTAGCTGACTGTTAGAGCCATATAGAGGGAGGCTAGCTGACTGTTAGAGCCATATAGCGGGAGGCTAGCTGACTGTTAGAGCCATATAGAGGGAGGCTAGCTGACAGTTAGAGCCATATAGAGGGAGTTGTAGGCTAGCTGGCTGTTAGAGCCATATAGAGGGAGGTGTAGGCTAGCTGACTGTTAGAGCCTTATAGAGGGAGGCTAGCTGGCTGTTAGAGCCATATAGAGGGAGGCTAGCTGACTGTTAGAGCCATATAGAGGGAGGTGTAGGCTAGCTGACTGTTAGAGCCTTATAGAGGGAGGCTAGCTGGCTGTTAGAGCCATATAGAGGGAGGTGTAGGCTAGCTGGCTGTTAGAGCCTTATAGAGGGAGGTGTAGGCTAGCTGACTGTTAGAGCCATATAGAGGGGGGCTAGCTGGCTGTTAGAGCCATATAGAGGGAGGTGTAGGCTAGCTGACTGTTAGAGCAATATAGAGGGAGGCTAGCTGACTGTTAGAGCCATATAGAGGGAGGTGTAGGCTAGCTGACTGTTAGAGCAATATAGAGGGAGGTTAGCTGACTGTTAGAGCCATATAGAGGGAGGCTAGCTGACTGTTAGAGCCATATAGCGGGAGGCTAGCTGACTGTTAGAGCCTTATAGAGGGAGGCTAGCTGGCTGTTAGAGCCTTATAGAGGGAGGTGTAGGCTAGCTGGCTGTTAGAGCCATATAGAGGGAGGCTAGCTGACTGTTAGAGCCATATAGAGGGAGGCTAGCTGGCTGTTAGAGCCATATAGAGGGAGGTGTAGGCTAGCTGACTGTTAGAGCAATATAGAGGGAGGTGTAGGCTAGCTGACTGTTAGAGAAATATACAGGGAGGCTAGCTGACTGTTAGAGCCATATAGAGGGAGGTGTAGGCTAGCTGACTGTTAGAGCAATATAGAGGGAGGCTAGCTGACTGTTAGAGCCATATAGAGGGAGGTGTAGGCTAGCTGACTGTTAGAGCAATATAGAGGGAGGCTAGCTGACTGTTAGAGCCATATAGAGGGAGGTGTAGGCTAGCTGACTGTTAGAGCCATATAGAGGGAGGTGTAGGCTAGCTGACTGTTCGAGCAATATAGAGGGAGGCTAGCTGACTGTTAGAGCCATATAGAGGGAGGCTAGCTGACTGTTAGAGCCATATAGTGGGAGGCTAGCTGACTGTTAGAGCCATATAGAGGGAGGCTAGCTGACTGTTAGAGCCATATAGAGGGAGGTGTAGGCTAGCTGGCTGTTAGAGCCATATAGAGGGAGGTGTAGGCTAGCTGGCTGTTAGAGCCATATAGAGGGAGGTGTAGGCTAGCTGACTGTTAGAGCCATATAGAGGGAGGTGTAGGCTAGCTGACTGTTAGAGCAATATAGAGGGAGGCTAGCTGACTGTTAGAGCCATATAGAGGGAGGCTAGCTGACTGTTAGAGCCATATAGCGGGAGGCTAGCTGACTGTTAGAGCCATATAGAGGGAGGCTAGCTGACAGTTAGAGCCATATAGAGGGAGTTGTAGGCTAGCTGGCTGTTAGAGCCATATAGAGGGAGGTGTAGGCTAGCTTTACTGTTAGAGCCATATAGAGGGAGGCTAGCTGACTGTTAGAGCCATATAGAGGGAGGTGTAGGCTAGCTGGCTGTTAGAGACATATAGAGGGAGGTGTAGGCTAGCTGGCTGTTAGAGCCATATAGAGGGAGTCTAGCTGGCTGTTAGAGCCATATAGAGTGAGGTATAGGCTAGCTGGCTGTTAGAGCCATATAGAGGGAGGTGTAGGCTAGCTGGCTGTTAGAGCCATATAGAGGGAGTCTAGCTGGCTGTTAGAGCCATATAGAGGGAGGTGTAGGCTAGCTGGCTGTTAGAGCCATATAGAGGGAGGCTAGCTGACTGTTAGAGCCATATAGAGGGAGGTGTAGGCTAGCTGACTGTTAGAGCAATATAGAGGGAGGCTAGCTGACTGTTAGAGCCATATAGAGGGAGGCTAGCTGACTGTTAGAGCCATATAGCGGGAGGCTAGCTGACTGTTAGAGCCATATAGAGGGAGGCTAGCTGACTGTTAGAGCCATATAGAGGGAGGTGTAGGCTAGCTGGCTGTTAGAGCCATATAGAGGGAGGTGTAGGCTAGCTGACTGTTAGAGCCATATAGAGGGAGGCTAGCTGACTGTTAGAGCCATATAGAGAGAGGTGTAGGCTAGCTGGCTGTTAGAGACATATAGAGGGAGTCTAGCTGGCTGTTAGAGCCATATAGAGTGAGGCATAGGCTAGCTGGCTGTTAGAGCCATATGGAGGGAGGTGTAGGCTAGCTGGCTGTTAGAGCCATATAGAGGGAGTCTAGCTGGCTGTTAGAGCCATATAGAGGGAGGTGTAGGCTAGCTGGCTGTTAGAGCCATATAGAGGGAGGCTAGCTGACTGTTAGAGCCATATAGAGGGAGGTGTAGGCTAGCTGGCTGTTAGAGCCATATAGAGGGAGGCTAGCTGACTGTTAGAGCCATATAGAGGGAGGTGTAGGCTAGCTGGCTGTTAGAGCCATATAGAGGGAGGTGTAGGATAGCTGGCTGTTAGAGCCATATAGAGGGAGGTTACTGGACCAATGATCTTAACTGTTTGACTACGTTCCGACCCCTACAGCTTAACGTTTCAACAGAGCGGTACAGAGAAGGCCTTAGCATCTGTGTCTCAAATGGCAGCCTACTCCCTATTCTTCACAGAACACACAGGCAATAGGGTGCCATTTGGGATGCATACCAGGTCTCTATGAGGGGACTAAAACCAGGATTCATACCAGGTCTCCATGAGGGGACTACAACCAGGATTCATACCAGGTCTCTATGATGGGACTACAACCAGGATTCATACCAGGTCTCTATGAGGGGACTACAGCCAGGATTCATACCAGGTCTCTATGAGGGGACTACAGCCAGGATGCATACCAGATGTAGGCTAGCTGTGATGCAGTCAGTCTCTCCTCAACTCTTAGCCAAGAGACACTGGCATGTATAGTATTTATATCAGCCCTCTGATTACAATGAAGAGCAAAATATTCCTCTGTTCTGGGCCAGCTGCAACTTAACTAGGTCTTTCTTAGCAGCATTTGACCACACGGCTGGACAATAATCAAGATATGACAAAACTAGAGCCTGCAGGACTTGCTTTGTGGAGTGTGGTGTCAAAAAAGCAGAACATCTCTTTATTATGGACAGACATGTTCCCATCTTTACAACCATTCAATCTATATGTTTTGACCATGACAGTTTAACATAAAGTAATTCAGTCTCCTAAACTTGTTCAACAGCCACACCATTCATTACCAGATTCAGCTGATGTCTAGAGCTTAGGGAATGATTTGTACCAAATACAATGCTCGTAGTTTTAGAGATGTTGAGGACCAGTTTATTACTGACCACCCATTACAAAACTGACTGCAACTCCTTGTTAAAGGTTTCAGTGACTTCATTAGCTGTGGTTGCTGATGGGTATATGGTTGAATCTTCAGCATACATGGACACACATGCTGTGTTTAATGCCATTGGAATGTCATTGGTTAAAAATATAAAAGAGTAGAGGGCCTAGAGAACTGCCCTGTGGTACACCACATCCTATATTTTTGACGTTAGAAAATCTTCCATTAAATAAAACCCTCTCAGTTCTATTAGATACATTAGGAACAAATTCTTATTTACAAAGACGGCCTACCCCGACCAAACCCGGATGACACTGGGAAGCCCATTATAGATCAATAAAAATATTTTTTCCACCTGTCCCTCACTAACTTTACAAAATTCAAACTTACAATGCTTAATTTCATCATTCATTCATTCATTATTCTTTTTTCTATGCCAGTGGAGGGTTTTCCAGTCCTGTGGGCACGCTCCAACTCAATCTTCCTGTGGTCTATCTTCATTTTCTCAGAGATCATTTCCCTCACTTTCTCCTCAGAGTCCGTCCAGGTCTCATGTGGAGATTTTGTAATTCTGTGTACAACAATGTTGTTCCGCCTTGATTGTCCCTCGAGATAATCTGATTTCTTCGTCATTGTTATCATGAATTCACACACAGAACTGATGTCTTCTCTCAATGTCTTATAGATTGCTGTCATCCTGCCGTTCTTCTGTTTCACCTCGTCGAGCTAACCCTGGGAGAACTGCAAACTGTTCTTCAGGTCCTGGACCTCTCTGGTCAGGTCCATCCATTCTTTTATTAGTTGAATACACCAGTATCTGGACAAAACACTTAAAATTATTTTGTTGTTGTTGTAACAACTGCTTATAGGTCTTTTTGTTAATTTAAAAGATCCTTCACCTGTGATAGAGAGACCACTGTCCTTCCACCGACTTTGGTCTTTGTCACAGTAGCATCGGAGGCTACACGGTTAATCTCCACAATTAAGGACAAGACAAGTCGGAGGGAAGATACGGGTCTGGATAGACAGACAGGTGTGATAGTGTAGGGACTAGCCAGTCTCTGGACAGGCAGGTGTGATAGTGTAGGGACTAGCCAGTCTCTGGACAGACAGGTGTGATTGTGTAGGGACTAGCCTGGATCTGGACAGACAGGTGTGATAGTGTAGGTACTATCCAGGATCTGGACAGACAGGTGTGATAGTGTAGGTACTAGCCAGGATCTGCACAGACAGGTGTGACAGTGTAGGTACTAGCCAGGATCTGGACAGACAGGTGTGATAGTGTAGGGACTAGCCATGATCTGGACAAACAGGTGTGGTAGTGTAGGTACAAGCCAGGATCTGGACAGACAGGTGTGATAGTGTTGGGACTAGCCAGGATCTGGACAGACAGGTATGATAGTGTAGAGACTAGCCAGTCTCTAGACAGACAGTTGTGATGGTGTAGGTACTAGCCTGGATCTGGACAGACAGGTGTGATAGTATAGGTACTAGCCAGGATCTGGACAGACAGTTGTGATAGTGTAGGTACTATCCAGGATCTGGACAGACAGGCGTGATAGTGTAGGTACTATCCAGGATCTGGACAGACAGGTGTGATAGTGTAGGGACTAGCCAGTCTCTGGACAGACAGGTGTGATAGTGTAGGGACGAGCCAGGATCTGGACAGACATGTGTGATAGTGTAGGGACTAGCCAGGATCTGGACAGACAGGTATGATAGTGTAGGGACTAACCAGTCTCAAGACAGACAGGTGTAATGGTGTAGGTACTAGCCTGGATCTGGACAGACAGGTGTGATAGTGTAGGTACTAGCCAGGATCTGGACAGACAGGTATGATAGTGTAGGTACTAGCCAGGATCTGGACAGACAGGTATGATAGTGTAGAGACTAGCCAGTCTCTAGACAGACAGTTGTGATGGTGTAGGTACTAGCCTGGATCTGGACAGACAGGTGTGATAGTGTAGGTACTAGCCAGGATCTGGACAGACAGTTGTGATAGTGTAGGTACTATCCAGGATCTGGACAGACAGGCGTGACAGTGTAGGTACTATCCAGGATCTGGACAGACAGGTGTGATAGTGTAGGGACTAGCCAGTCTCTGGACAGACAGGTGTGATAGTGTAGGGACGAGCCAGGATCTGGACAGACATGTGTGATAGTGTAGGGACTAGCTAGGATCTGGACAGACAGGTATGATAGTGTAGGGACTAACCAGTCTCAAGACAGACAGGTGTAATGGTGTAGGTACTAGCCTGGATCAGGACAGACAGGTGTGATAGTGTAGGTACTAGCCAGGATCTGGACAGACAGGTGTGATAGTGTAGGTGCTAGCCAGGATCTGGACAAACAGGTGTGACAGTGTAGGTACTAGCCAGGATCTGGACTGACATGCGTGATAGTGTAGGTACTAGCCAGGATCTGGACAGACATGCGTGATAGTGTAGGTACTAGCCAGGATCTGCACAGACAGGTGTGACAGTGTAGGTACTAGCCAGGATCTGGACAGACAGGTGTGATAGTGTAGGGACTAGCCATGATCTGGACAAACAGGTGTGGTAGTGTAGGTACAAGCCAGGATCTGGACAGACAGGTGTGATAGTGTTGGGACTAGCCAGGATCTGGACAGACAGGTATGATAGTGTAGGGACTAGCCAGTCTCTAGACAGACAGTTGTGATGGTGAAGTTACTAGCCTGGATCTGGACTGACATGCGTGATAGTGTAGGTACTAGCCTGGATCTGGACAGACAGGTGTGATAGTGTAGGTACTAGCCAGGATCTGGACAGACAGGTGTGATAGTGTAGGTACTATCCAGGATCTGGACAGACAGGTGTGATAGTGTAGGGACTAGCCAGTCTCTGGACAGACAGGTGTGATAGTGTAGGTACTATCCAGGATCTGGACAGGCAGGTGTGATAGTGTAGGGACTAGCCAGTCTCTGGACAGACAGTTGTGATAGTGTAGGGACGAGCCAGGATCTGGACAGACAGGTATGATAGTGTAGGGACTAACCAGTCTCTAGACAGACAGGTGTAATGGTGTAGGTACTAGCCTGGATCTGGACAGACAGGTGTGATAGTGTAGGTACTAGCCAGGATCTGGACAGACAGGTATGATAGTGTAAGGACTAGCCAGGATCAGGACAGACAGGTGTGATAGTGTAGGTACTAGCCAGGATCTGGACAGACAGGTGTGATAGTGTAGGGACTAGCTAGGATCTGGACAGACAGGTATGATAGTGTAGGGACTAACCAGTCTCAAGACAGACAGGTGTAATGGTGTAGGTACTAGCCTGGATCAGGACAGACAGGTGTGATAGTGTAGGTACTAGCCAGGATCTGGACAGACAGGTGTGATAGTGTAGGTGCTAGCCAGGATCTGGACAAACAGGTGTGACAGTGTAGGTACTAGCCAGGATCTGGACTGACATGCGTGATAGTGTAGGTACTAGCCAGGATCTGGACAGACATGCGTGATAGTGTAGGTACTAGCCAGGATCTGCACAGACAGGTGTGACAGTGTAGGTACTAGCCAGGATCTGGACAGACAGGTGTGATAGTGTAGGGACTAGCCATGATCTGGACAAACAGGTGTGGTAGTGTAGGTACAAGCCAGGATCTGGACAGACAGGTGTGATAGTGTTGGGACTAGCCAGGATCTGGACAGACAGGTATGATAGTGTAGGGACTAGCCAGTCTCTAGACAGACAGTTGTGATGGTGTAGTTACTAGCCTGGATCTGGACTGACATGCGTGATAGTGTAGGTACTAGCCTGGATCTGGACAGACAGGTGTGATAGTGTAGGTACTAGCCAGGATCTGGACAGACAGGTGTGATAGTGTAGGTACTATCCAGGATCTGGACAGACAGGTGTGATAGTGTAGGGACTAGCCAGTCTCTGGACAGACAGGTGTGATAGTGTAGGTACTATCCAGGATCTGGACAGACAGGTGTGATAGTGTAGGGACTAGCCAGTCTCTGGACAGACAGGTGTGATAGTGTAGGGACGAGCCAGGATCTGGACAGACAGGTATGATAGTGTAGGGACTAACCAGTCTCTAGACAGACAGGTGTAATGGTGTAGGTACTAGCCTGGATCTGGACAGACAGGTGTGATAGTGTAGGTACTAGCCAGGATCTGGACAGACAGGTATGATAGTGTAAGGACTAGCCAGGATCAGGACAGACAGGTGTGATAGTGTAGGTACTAGCCAGGATCTGGACAGACAGGTGTGACAGTGTAGGTGCTAGCCAGGATCTGGACAGACAGGTGTGACAGTGTAGGTACTAGCCAGGATCTGGACTGACATGCGTGATAGTGTAGGTACTAGCTAGGATCTGGACAGACAGGTATGATAGTGTTGGGACTAGCCAGGATCTGGACAGACAGGTATGATAGTGTAGGGACTAGCCAGTCTCTAGACAGACAGGTGTGATGGTGTAGATACTAGCCTGGATCTGGACAGACAGGTGTGATAGTGTAGGTACTAGCCAGGATCTGGACAGACAGGTGTGATAGTGTAGGTACTATCCAGGATCTGGACAGACAGGTGTGATAGTGTAGGGACTAGCCAGTCTCTGGACAGACAGGTGTGATAGTGTAGGGACGAGCCAGGATCTGGACAGACATGTGTGATAGTGTAGGTACTTGCCAGGATCTGGACAGACAGGTATGATAGTGTAGGGACTAACCAGTCTCTAGACAGACAGGTGTAATGGTGTAGGTACTAGCCTGGATCTGGACAGACAGGTGTGATAGTGTAGGTACTAGCCTGGATCTGGACAGACAGGTGTGATAGTGTAGGTACTAGCCAGGATCTGGACAGACAGGTATGATAGTGTAAGGACTAGCCAGGATCAGGACAGACAGGTGTGATAGTGTAGGTACTAGCCAGGATCTGGACGGACAGGTGTGATAGTGTAGGTGCTAGCCAGGATCTGGACAGACAGGTGTGACAATGTAGGTACTAGCCATGATCTGGACAAACAGGTGTGGTAGTGTAGGTACTAGCCAGGATCTGGACTGACATGCGTGATAGTGTAGGTACTAGCCAGGATCTGGACAGACATGCGTGATAGTGTAGGTACTAGCCAGGATCTGCACAGACAGGTGTGACAGTGTAGGTACTAGCCAGGATCTGGACAGACAGGTGTGATAGTGTAGGGACTAGCCATGATCTGGACAAACAGGTGTGGTAGTGTAGGTACAAGCCAGGATCTGGACAGACAGGTGTGATAGTGTTGGGACTAGCCAGGATCTGGACAGACAGGTATGATAGTGTAGGGACTAGCCAGTCTCTAGACAGACAGTTGTGATGGTGTAGTTACTAGCCTGGATCTGGACTGACATGCGTGATAGTGTAGGTACTAGCCTGGATCTGGACAGACAGGTGTGATAGTGTAGGTACTAGCCAGGATCTGGACAGACAGGTGTGATAGTGTAGGTACTATCCAGGATCTGGACAGACAGGTGTGATAGTGTAGGGACTAGCCAGTCTCTGGACAGACAGGTGTGATAGTGTAGGTACTATCCAGGATCTGGACAGACAGGTGTGATAGTGTAGGGACTAGCCAGTCTCTGGACAGACAGGTGTGATAGTGTAGGGACGAGCCAGGATCTGGACAGACAGGTATGATAGTGTAGGGACTAACCAGTCTCTAGACAGACAGGTGTAATGGTGTAGGTACTAGCCTGGATCTGGACAGACAGGTTTGATAGTGTAGGTACTAGCCAGGATCTGGACAGACAGGTATGATAGTGTAAGGACTAGCCAGGATCAGGACAGACAGGTGTGATAGTGTAGGTACTAGCCAGGATCTGGACAGACAGGTGTGACAGTGTAGGTGCTAGCCAGGATCTGGACAGACAGGTGTGACAGTGTAGGTACTAGCCAGGATCTGGACTGACATGCGTGATAGTGTAGGTACTAGCTAGGATCTGGACAGACAGGTATGATAGTGTTGGGACTAGCCAGGATCTGGACAGACAGGTATGATAGTGTAGGGACTAGCCAGTCTCTAGACAGACAGGTGTGATGGTGTAGATACTAGCCTGGATCTGGACAGACAGGTGTGATAGTGTAGGTACTAGCCAGGATCTGGACAGACAGGTGTGATAGTGTAGGTACTATCCAGGATCTGGACAGACAGGTGTGATAGTGTAGGGACTAGCCAGTCTCTGGACAGACAGGTGTGATAGTGTAGGGACGAGCCAGGATCTGGACAGACATGTGTGATAGTGTAGGGACTTGCCAGGATCTGGACAGACAGGTATGATAGTGTAGGGACTAACCAGTCTCTAGACAGACAGGTGTAATGGTGTAGGTACTAGCCTGGATCTGGACAGACAGGTGTGATAGTGTAGGTACTAGCCTGGATCTGGACAGACAGGTGTGATAGTGTAGGTACTAGCCAGGATCTGGACAGACAGGTATGATAGTGTAAGGACTAGCCAGGATCAGGACAGACAGGTGTGATAGTGTAGGTACTAGCCAGGATCTGGACAGACAGGTGTGATAGTGTAGGTGCTAGCCAGGATCTGGACAGACAGGTGTGACAATGTAGGTACTAGCCATGATCTGGACAAACAGGTGTGGTAGTGTAGGTACTAGCCAGGATCTGGACTGACATGCGTGATAGTGTAGGTACTAGCCAGGATCTGGACAGACATGCGTGATAGTGTAGGTACTAGCCAGGATCTGCACAGACAGGTGTGACAGTGTAGGTACTAGCCAGGATCTGGACAGACAGGTGTGATAGTGTAGGGACTAGCCATGATCTGGACAAACAGGTGTGGTAGTGTAGGTACAAGCCAGGATCTGGACAGACAGGTGTGATAGTGTTGGGACTAGCCAGGATCTGGACAGACAGGTATGATAGTGTAGGGACTAGCCAGTCTCTAGACAGACAGTTGTGATGGTGTAGGTACTAGCCTGGATCTGGACAAACAGGTGTGATAGTGTAGGTACTAGCCAGGATCTGGACAGACAGGTGTGATAGTGTAGGTACTAGCCAGGATCTGGACAGACAGGTGTGATAGTGTAGGTACTATCCAGGATCTGGACAGACAGGTGTGATAGTGTAGGGACTAGCCAGGATCTGGACAGACAGGCGTGACAGTGTAGGTACTATCCAGGATCTGGACAGACAGGTGTGATAGTGTAGGGACTAGCCAGTCTCTGGACAGACAGGTGTGATAGTGTAGGGACGAGCCAGGATCTGGACAGACATGGTATGATAGTGTAGGGACTAACCAGTCTCTAGACAGACAGGTGTAATGGTGTAGGTACTAGCCTGGATCTGGACAGACAGGTGTGATAGTGTAGGTACTAGCCAGGATCTGGACAGACAGGTATGATAGTGTAAGGACTAGCCAGGATCAGGACAGACAGGTGTGATAGTGTAGGTACTAGCCAGGATCTGGACAGACAGGTGTGATAGTGTAGGTACTAGCCAGGATCTGGACAGACAGGCGTGACAGTGTAGGTACTAGCCAGGATCAGGACAGACATGCGTGATAGTGTAGGTACTAGCCTGGATCTGGACAGACAGGTGTGATAGTGTAGGTACTAGCCAGGATCTGGACAGACAGGTGTGATAGTGTAGGGACTAGCCAGTCTCTAGACAGACAGGTGTGATGGTGTAGATACTAGCCTGGATCAGGACAGACATGCGTGATAGTGTAGGTACTAGCCTGGATCTGGACAGACAGGTGTGATAGTGTAGGTACTAGCCAGGATCTGGACAGACAGGTGTGATAGTGTAGGTACTAGCCAGTCTCTGGACAGACATATGTGATAGTGTAGGGACGAGCCAGGATCTGGACAGACATGTGTGATAGTGTAGGGACTAGCCAGGATCTGGAGAGACAGGTATGATAGTGTAGGGACTAACCAGTCTCTAGACAGACAGGTGTAGTGGTGTAGGTACTAGCCTGGATCTGGACAGACAGGTGTGATAGTGTAGGTACTAGCCAGGATCTGGACAGACAGGTGTGATAGTGTAGGTACTAGCCAGGATCTGGACAGACAGGTATGATAGTGTAAGGACTAGCCAGGATCAGGACAGACAGGTGTGATAGTGTAGGTACTAGCCAGGATCTGGACAGACAGGTGTGATAGTGTAGGTACTAGCCAGGATCTGGACAGACAGGTGTGATAGTGTAGGTACTAGCCAGGATCTGGACAGACAGGTGTGATAGTGTAGGTACTAGCCAGGATCTGGACAGACAGGTGTGATAGTGTAGGTACTAGCCAGGATCTGGACAGACAGGTGTGATAGTGTAGGGACTAGCCAGTCTCTAGACAGACAGTTGTGATGGTGTAGGTACTAGCCTGGATCTGGACAGACATGTGTGATAGTGTAGGTACTAGCCAGGATCTGGACAGACAGTTGTGATAGTGTAGGTACTATCCAGGATCTGGACAGACAGGCGTGACAGTGTAGGTACTATCCAGGATCTGGACAGACAGGTGTGATAGTGTAGGGACTAGCCAGTCTCTGGACAGACAGGTGTGATAGTGTAGGGACGAGCCAGGATCTGGACAGACATGTGTGATAGTGTAGGGACTAGCCAGGATCTGGACAGACAGGTGTAATGGTGTAGGTACTAGCCTGGATCTGGACAGACAGGTGTGATAGTGTAGGTACTAGCCAGGATCTGGACAGACAGGTATGATAGTGTAAGGACTAGCCAGGATCAGGACAGACAGGTGTGATAGTGTAGGTACTAGCCAGGATCTGGACAGACAGGTGTGATAGTGTAGGTGCTAGCCAGGATCTGGACAGACAGGTGTGACAGTGTAGGTACTAGCCAGGATCTGGACTGACATGCGTGATAGTGTAGGTACTAGCCAGGATCTGGACAGACATGCGTGATAGTGTAGGTACTAGCCAGGATCTGCACAGACAGGTGTGACAGTGTAGGTACTAGCCAGGATCTGGACAGACAGGTGTGATAGTGTAGGGACTAGCCATGATCTGGACAAACAGGTGTGGTAGTGTAGGTACAAGCCAGGATCTGGACAGACAGGTGTGATAGTGTTGGGACTAGCCAGTCTCTAGACAGACAGTTGTGATGGTGTAGGTACTAGCCTGGATCTGGACAGACAGGTGTGATAGTGTAGGTACTAGCCAGGATCTGGACAGACAGGTATGATAGTGTAAGGACTAGCCAGGATCAGGACAGACAGGTGTGACAGTGTAGGTACTAGCCAGGATCTGGACTGACATGCGTGATAGTGTAGGTACTAGCCAGGATCTGGACAGACATGCGTGATAGTGTAGGTACTAGCCAGGATCTGCACAGACAGGTGTGACAGTGTAGGTACTAGCCAGGATCTGGACTGACATGCGTGAAAGTGTAGGTACTATCCAGGATCTGGACAGACAGGTGTGATAGTGTAGGGACTAGCCAGTCTCTGGACAGACAGGTGTGATAGTGTAGGGACTAACCAGTCTCAAGACAGACAGGTGTAATGGTGTAGGTACTAGCCTGGATCTGGACAGACAGGTGTGATAGTGTAGGTACTAGCCAGGATCTGGACAGACAGGTATGATAGTGTAGGTACTAGCCAGGATCAGGACAGACAGGTGTGATAGTGTAGGTACTAGCCAGGATCTGGACAGACAGGTGTGATAGTGTAGGGACTAGCCATGATCTGGACAAACAGGTGTGGTAGTGTAGGTACAAGCCAGGATCTGGACAGACAGGTGTGATAGTGTTGGGACTAGCCAGGATCTGGACAGACAGGTATGATAGTGTAGAGACTAGCCAGTCTCTAGACAGACAGTTGTGATGTTGTAGGTACTAGCCTGGATCTGGACAGACAGGTGTGATAGTGTAGGTACTAGCCAGGATCTGGACAGACAGTTGTGATAGTGTAGGTACTATCCAGGATCTGGACAGACAGGCGTGACAGTGTAGGTACTAGCCAGGATCTGGACAGACAGGTGTGATAGTGTAGGTACTATCCAGGATCTGGACAGACAGGTGTGATAGTGTAGGGACTAGCCAGTCTCTGGACAGACAGGTGTGATAGTGTAGGGACGAGCCAGGATCTTTACAGACATGTGTGATAGTGTAGGGACTTGCCAGGATCTGGACAGACAGGTATGATAGTGTAGGGACTAACCAGTCTCTAGACAGACAGGTGTAATGGTGTAGGTACTAGCCTGGATCTGGACAGACAGGTGTGATAGTGTAGGTACTAGCCAGGATCTGGACAGACAGGTATGATAGTGTAAGGACTAGCCAGGATCAGGACAGACAGGTGTGATAGTGTAGGTACTAGCCAGGATCTGGACAGACAGGTGTGATAGTGTAGGTACTAGCCAGGATCTAGACAGACAGGTGTGACAGTGTAGGTACTAGCCAGGATCTGGACACACAGGTGTGATAGTGTAGGTACTAGCCAGGATCTGGACTGACATGCGTGAAAGTGTAGGTACTAGCCAGGATCTGGACAGACATGCGTGATAGTGTAGGTACTAGCCAGGATCTGGACAGACCAGATCCTAGTCCAACGCTCTAACCACTAGACTACCCCGCCACCCCAAATGATACCAGGTAAGAGGTAGCTAGATGATACCAGGTAAGAGGAAACCAGATGATACCAGGTAAGAGGCAGCCAGATGATACCAGGTAAGAGGCTGCCAGATGATACCAGGTAAGAGGTAGCCAAATGATACCAGGTAAGAGGTAGCCAGATGATACCAGGTAAGAGGAAACCAGATGATACCAGGTAAGAGGTAGCCAGATGATACCAGGTAAGAGGTAGCCAGATGATACCAGGTAAGAGGAAACCAGATGATACCAGGTAAGAGGAAACCAGATGATACCAGCTAAGAGGTAGCCAGATGATAACAGGTAAGAGGAAACCAGATGATACCAGGTAAGAGGAAACCAGATGATACCAGGTAAGAGGAAACCAGATGATACCAGCTAAGAGGTAGCCAGATGATAACAGGTAAGAGGAAACCAGATGATACCAGGTAAGAGGAAACCAGATGATACCAGGTAAGAGGTAGCCAGATGATACCAGGTAAGAGGAAACCAGATGATACCAGGTAAGAGGAAACCAGATGATACCAGGTAAGAGGTAGCCAGATGATACCAGGTGAGAGGCAGCCAGATGATACCAGGTAAGAGGCAGCCAGTACCCACAGCAGCACTGAGACCCTCCTGACACCTCCGCTAGCCTACCCCGCCACCCCAGATGATACCAGGTAAGAGGCATCCAGTCCCCACAGCAGCACTGAGACCCTCCTGACACCTCCACTAGCCTACCCTGCTACCCCAGATGATACCAGGTAAGAGGCAGCCAGATGATACCAGGTAAGAGGCAGCCAGTCCCCACAGCAGCACTGAGATCCTCCGACACCTCCACTAGCCTACCCCGACACCCCAGATGATACCAGGTAAGAGGCAGCCAGATGATACCAGGTAAGAGGCAGCCAGTCCCCACAGCAGCACTGAGACCCTCCTGACACCTCCACTAGCAGTTATAAGAGCGTGCTTGGCAACTTGGCAACAAGCCTAACGAGAGCCACACCTTTCGGAGTAGCTCGGTTAAAAACAATTACCCACAATCACACTCTGCACCCTGCATGTAGGATCCCCCTCCCCCAGCACCACACTCACACTTCGTACCCTGCATTCTGGGTCCCCCGGCACCCGCGTTAGCACAGAGGAGAGAACAGACAGGCTAGAGAGGAGAGAGGGACTGTATACGGGGAAATAGACTAGGGAGACGTCTAGAGAGCCTGTAGGGAGTGCAGCCAGCATAGAGGAGAGATTTAGATGGGGACAAATAAAGGAGAGAGTGGGGGTACAGAGAGACCAGGGAGACTAATAGAGAGATGATAAGAGGACTAGGGAGGAGTGGAGGAGAGATGGGCAGTAGTGAACGAGAGACAGAGAGAACAGAGAGAGAAGAGAGGACAGAGAGAGCAGAGGGAGCAGAGAGAACAGAGAGAGCAGAGAGAGCAGAGAGAGCAAAGAGAGCAGAGAGAACAGAGAGAACAGAGAGAGCAGAGAGAGCAAAGAGAATAGAGAGGACAGAGAGAACAGAGAGAGCAGAGAGAGCAAAGAGAATAGAGAGGACAGAGAGAACAGAGAGAGCAGAGAAGACAGAGAGAGCAGAGAGGACAGAGAGAGCAGAGAGAACAGAGAGAGCAGAGATGACAGAGAGAGCAGAGAGGACAGAGAGAGCAGAGAGAGCAGAGAGCAGAGAGAACAGAGAGAGCAGAGAGGACAGAGAGAACAGAGAGGACAGAGAGAGCAGAGTGAGCAAAGAGAGAGAAAATAAAACAGAGAGACAGAGAGGACAGAGAGAGCAGAGAAAGGAGAGAGAACAGAGAGAACAGAGAGAGCAGAGTGAGCAAAGAGAGAGCAAAGAAAACAGAGAGACAGAGAGACAGAGAGGACAGAGAGAGCAGAGAGGACAGAGGACAGAGAGAACAGAGAGAGGAGAGAGAACAGAGAGAGCAGAGAGGACAGAGAGAGCAGAGAGCAGAGAGGACAGAGAGAGCAGAGAGAACAGAGAGAACAGAGAGAGCAAAGAGAATAGAGAGAGCGAAACATCAGCGCCACAGGTAACTTCCACAAAGCTGTGAACGATCTGAGAGACAAGGCAAGAAGGGCATTCTATGCCATCAAAAATAACATACATTTCAACATACCAATTAGGATCTGGCTAAAAATACTTGAATCAATCATAGAGCCCATTGCCCTTTATGGTTGTGAGGTCTGGGGTCCGCTCACCAACCAAGACTTCACAAAATGGGAGAAACACCAAATTGAGACTCTGCATGCAGAATTCTGCAAAAATATCCTCCGTGTACAACGTAGAACAACAAATAATGCAATCCAATATCTACTGGGTGAAATTCCACAGTGTGCCATCACAGCAGCAAGATTTGGGACCTGTTGCCACAAGAAAAGGGCAACCAGTGAAGAACACACACCATTGTAAATACAACCCATATTTATGCTTATTTATTTTATCTTGTGTCCTTTAACCATTTGTACATTGTTAAAACACTGTATATATATAATATGACATGTGTAATGTCTTTATTGTTTTGAAACTTATGTATGTGTAATGTTTACTGTTAATTTTTATTGTTTTTCACTTTATATATTATCTACCTCACTTGCTTTGGCAATGTTAACACATGTTTCCCATGCCAATAAAGCCCTTGAATTGAATTGAATTGATTGGCAAAGAAAACAGAGAGACAGAGAGACAGAGAGGACAGAGAGAGCAGAGAGCAGAGAGAACAGAACCCATTGGAGAAGGTCAGAGGGGAGGGTCCTCTGGCTTTCTCATCCAATGGATTTTGAGAAGGAAGGAGAGATGGATTAGATATGGATTAGCAAAGAGGAGAGATGGGGAGAGATGGAGAGATATGAAGGAGAGATGGAGGAGAGATGGGGAGAGATGGGGGAGAGATGCGAGGAATATGCAATTGAGATCTTCCCTATCGAATAGCAGATAATGAGGGATACTATTGAGGGAGTAGTCAGAACAGAGGAGAGATGGAGAGATGGAGGAGAGATGGAGAGATGGAGGAGAGATGGAGAGATGGAGGAGAGATGGGGAGAGATGGAGAGATGGAGGAGAGATGGAGAGATGGAGGAGAGAGGAGAGATGGAGGAGAGATGGTGGTGAGATGGAGGTGAGATGGAGGAGAGATGGAGGAGAGATGGAGGAGACAGCACAGAGGCCTAGATAGCACAAAAGGACTAGGTAGGAGAAACAGAGACTGGACAAGAGGACTATGTAGGAGAAACAGAGAATATACAAGAGGACTGGGTCGGAGAAAAAGAGACCAGATAAGAGGACTACATAGGAGAAACATGGAGATGGAGGAGAGATGGAGGAGAGATGGGGAGAGATGGGGGAGAGATGTAGGAGATATGGGGGAGAGATGGAGGAGCGATGGGGAAAGATGGAGAGATGGAGGAGACAGCACAGAGGAGAGATGGAGGAGACAGCACAGAGGAAAGATGAAGGAGACAACACAGAGGGGAGATGGAAGAGAGATGGAGGGGAGATGGAGGGGAGATGGAGGAGACATCACAGAGGAGATATGGAGGAGAGATGGGGAGAGATGGAGGAGAGATGGATTAGAGATGGAGGAGAGAGCAAAGAGGAGAGATGGGGAGAGATGGAGAGATATGAAGGAGAGATGGAGGAGAGATGGGAAGAGATGGGGGAGAGATGGAGGAGACAGCACAGAGGAGAGATGGAGGAGAGATGGGGAGAGATGGAGGAGAGATGGAGGAGAGATGGAGGAAACAGCACAGAGGAGAGATGGAGGAGAGATTGGGAGAGATGGAGGAGAGAGCAGAGGAGAGATGGGGAGAGATGGAGGAGAGATGGAGGAGAGAGCACAGAGGAGAGATGGGGAGAGATGGAGGAGAGATGGCGAGTGAAAGAGGAGAGATGGAGGAGAGATGATGAGAGATGGAGGAGAGATGGAGGAGAGATGGATGGGAGATGGAGGAGGGATGGAGGAGAGATGGGAGAGATGGGGAGAGATCGGGAGAGATAGAGGAGAGATGGAGGAGACAGCACAGAAGAGAGATGGGGAGAGATGGAGGAGAGATGGTGTAGAGATGTAGGAGATATGGGGGAGAAATGGAGGAGAGATGGGGAGAGATGGGGAGAGATGGAGGAGAGATTGGTAGAGATGGGGAGAGATGGAGGAGACAGCACAGAGGAGAGATGGGGAGAGATGGAGGAGAGACGGAGGAGAGATGGGGAGAGATGGAGGAGATATGGGGGGAGATGGAGGAGAGATTGGTAGAGATGGGGAGAAATGGAGGAGAGATGGAGGAGACAGCACAGAGGAGAGATGGGGAGAGATGGATGAGAGACGGAGGAGAGATGGGGAGAGATGGGGAGAGATGGAGGAGAGATGGAGGAGAGATGGGGAGAGATGGAGGAGAGATGGAGGAGACAGGACAGAGGAGAGATGGAGGAGAGATGGGGAGAGATGGAGGAGAGATGGGGAGAGATGGAGGAGAGATTGGGAGACAAGAGGACTACGTAGGAGAAACAGAGACTAGACAAGAGGACTAGGTAGGAGAAACAGAGACTAGACAAGAGGACTAGGTAGGAGACACAGAGAATAGACAAGAGGACTAGATAGGAGAAACAGAGACTAGACAAGACGACTACATAGGAGGAACAGAGAAAAGACAAGAGGACTAGGTAGGAGCAACAGAGACAAGAGGACTAGGTAGGAGAAACAGAGACTAGACAAGAGGACTACGTAGGAGAAACAGAGAATAGACAAGAGGACTAGGTAGGAGAAACAGAGACTAGACAAGAGGACTAGGTAGGAGAAACAGAGACAAGAGGACTAGGTAGGAGAAACAGAGACTAGACAAGAGGACTAGGTAGGAGAAACAGAGACAATAGGACTAGGAAGAAGAAACAGAGACAAGAGGTCTAGGTAGGAGAAACTGAGACTAGACAAGAGGACTAGGTAGGGGAACAGAGACTAGACAAGAGGACTAGGTAGGAGTTACAGAGACTAAACAAGATGACTACATAGGAGAAACAGAGACAAGAGGACTAGGTAGGAGAAACAGAGACTAGACAAGAGGACTAGGTAGGAGAAACAGAGACAAGATGACTAGGTAGGAGAAACAGAGACTAGACAAGAGGACTAGGTAGGAGAGACAGAGACAATAGGACTAGGTAGGATAAACAGAGACTAGACAAGAGGACTAGGTAGGAGAAACAGAGACTAGACAAGAGGACTAGGTAGGAGAAACAGAGAATAGACTAGGTAGGAGAAACAGAGACAAGAGGACTAGGTGGGAGAAACAGAGATAAGAGGACTAGGTAGGAGGAACAGACACACGAGGACTAGGTAGGTGAAACAGAGACAAGAGGACTAGGTAGGAGACACAGAGACAAGAGGACTAGGTAGGAGAAACAGAGACTAGACAAGAGGACTAGGTAGGAGAGACAGAGACAATAGGACTAGGTAGGATAAACAGAGACTAGACAAGAGGACTAGGTAGGAGAAACAGAGACTAGACAAGAGGACTAGGTAGGAGAACGAGAGAATAGACTAGGTAGGAGAAACAGAGACAAGAGGACTAGGTAGGATACACAGAGACAAGAGGACTAGGTAGGAGAAACAGAGATAAGAGGACTAGGCAGGAGGAACAGACACAAGAGGACTAGGTAGGTGAAACAGAGAAAAGAGGACTAGGTAGGAGAGACAGAGACAAGAGGACTAGGTAGGAGAAACAGAGAATAGACAAGAGGACTAGGTAGGAGAAACAGAGACTAGACAAGAGGACTAGGTAGGAGTAACAGAGACAAGAGGACTGAGAAACTGAGACTAGACAAGAGGACTACGTAGGAGAAACAGAGAATAGACAAGAGGACTAGGTAGGAGAAACAGAGACTAGACAAGAGGACTAGGTAGGAGAAACAGAGACAAGAGGACTAGGTAGGAGAAACAGAGACTAGACAAGAGGACTAGGTTGGAGAAACAGAGACAAGAGGACTAGGTAGGAGAAACAGAAACTAGACAAGAGGACTAGGTAGGAGAGACAGAGACTAAACAAGAGGACTACATAGGAGAAACTGAGACTAGACAAGAGGACTAGGTAGGGGAACAGAGACTAGACAAGAGGACTAGGTAGGAGTTACAGAGACTAAACAAGAGGACTACATAGGAGAAACAGAGACTAGACAAGAGGACTAAGTAGGAGAAACAGAGACAAGAGGACTAGGTAGGAGAAACAGAGACTAGACAAGAGTACTAGGTAGGAGAAACAGAGACAAGAGGACTAGGTAGGAGAAACAGAAACTAGACAAGAGGACTAGGTAGGAGAGACAGAGACAATAGGACTAGGTAGGATAAACAGAGACTAGACAAGAGGACTAGGTAGGAGAAACAGAGACTAGACAAGAGGACTAGGTAGGAGAAAACAGAGAATAGACTAGGTAGGAGAAACAGAGACAAGAGGAATAGGTAGGATACACAGAGACAAGAGGACTAGGTAGGAGAAACAGAGACAAGAGGACTAGGTAGGAGAAACAAAGATAAGAGGACTAGGTAGGAGGAACAGACACAAGAGGACTAGGTAGGTGAAACAGAGACAAGAGGACTAGGTAGGAGAGACAGAGACAAGAGGACTAGGTAGGAGAAACAGAGACAAGAGGACTAGGTAGGAGAAACAGAGACTAGACAAGAGGACTACGTAGGAGAAACAGAGACTAGACAAGAGGACAACGTAGGAGAAACAGAGACTAGACAAGAGGACAAGGTAGGATTAACAGAGACAAGAGGACTACATAGGAGAAAAGATAATAGACAAGAGGAAGGAGTAGATTGGAGAAACAGAGACTAGACACGAGGAAGGAGTAGGTTGGAGAAACAGAGACTAGACAAGAGGAAGGAGTAGGTTGGAGAAACAGAGACTAGAGGACTAGGTAGGAGAAACAGAGACAAGAGGACTAGGTAGGAGGAACAGAGATAAGAGGACTAGGTTGGAGAAACAGAGACTAGACAAGAGGAAGGAGTAGGTTGGAGAAACAGAGACTTGACACGAGGAAGGAGAAGGTTGGAGAAACAGAGACTAGAGAAGAGGAAGGAGTAGATTGGAAAAACAGAGACTAGACAAGAGGAAGGAGTAGGTTGGAGAAACAGAGACAAGAGGACTAGGTAGGAGAAACAGAGACAAGAGGACTAGGTTGGAGAAACAGAGACTAGACAAGAGGACTAGGTAGGTGAAACAGAGACAAGAGGACAAGGTAGGAGAGACAGAGACAAGAGGACTAGGTAGGAGAAACAGAGACAAGAGGACTAGGTAGGAGAAAAGGAGACTAGACAAGAGGACTAGGTAGGTGACACAGAGACAAGAGGACAAGGTAGGAGAGACAGAGACAAGAGGACTAGGTAGGAGAAACAGAGACAAGAGGACTAGGTAGGAGAAACAGAGACTAGACAAGAGGACTACGTAGGAGAAACAGAGACTAGACAAGAGGACTAGGTAGGAGAAACAGAGAATAGACTAGGTAGGAGAAACAGAGAGAAGAGGACTAGGTAGGATACACAGAGACAAGAGGACTAGGTAGGAGAAACAGAGACAAGAGGACAAGGTAGGAGAGACAGAGACAATAGGACTAGGTAGAAGAAACAGAGACAAGAGGTCTAGGTAGGAGAAACTGAGACTAGACAAGAGGACTAGGTAGGGAAACAGAGACAAGAGGACTAGGTAGGAGTTACAGAGACTAAACAAGAGGGCTAAATAGGAGAAACAGAGACTAGACAAGAGGACTACGTAGGAGAAACAGAGACTAGACAAGAGGACTAGGTAGGAGAAACAGAGAATAGACTAGGTAGGAGAAACAGCGACAAGAGGACTAGGTAGGATACACAGAGACAAGAGGACTAGGTAGGAGAAACAGAGACAAGATGACAAGGTAGGAGAGACGGAGACAAGAGGACTAGGTTGGAGAAACAGAGACAATAGGACTAGGTAGGAGAAACTGAGACTAGACAAGAGGACTACGTAGGAGAAACAGAGACTAGACAAGAGGACTAGGTAGGAGAAACAGAGAATAGACTAGGTAGGAGAAACAGAGAGAAGAGGACTAGGTAGGATACACAGAGACAAGAGGACTAGGTAGGAGAAACAGAGACAAGAGGACAAGGTAGGAGAGACAGAGACAATAGGACTAGGTAGAAGAAACAGAGACAAGAGGTCTAGGTAGGAGAAACTGAGACTAGACAAGAGGACTAGGTAGGGAAACAGAGACAAGAGGACTAGGTAGGAGTTACAGAGACTAAACAAGAGGGCTAAATAGGAGAAACAGAGACTAGACAAGAGGACTACGTAGGAGAAACAGAGACTAGACAAGAGGACTAGGTAGGAGAAACAGAGAATAGACTAGGTAGGAGAAACAGCGACAAGAGGACTAGGTAGGATACACAGAGACAAGAGGACTAGGTAGGAGAAACAGAGACAAGATGACAAGGTAGGAGAGACAGAGACAAGAGGACTAGGTTGGAGAAACAGAGACAATAGGACTAGGTAGGAGAAACTGAGACTAGACAAGAGGACTAGGTAGGGAACCAGAGACTAGACAAGAGGACTAGGTAGGAGTTACAGAGACTAATCAAGAGGACTACATAGGAGAAACAGAGACTAGACAAGATGACTAAGTAGGAGAAACAGAGACAAGAGGACTAGGTAGGAGAACAGAGACTAGACAAGAGGACTAGGTAGGAGAAACAGAGACAAGAGGACTAGGTAGGAGAAACAGAGACTAGACAAGAGGACTAGGTAGGAGAAACAGAGACTAGACAAGAGGACTAGGTAGGAGAAACAGAGACAAGAGGACTAGGTAGGAGAACCAGAGACTAGACAAAAGGACTAGGTAGGAGAAACAGAGACAAGAGGACTAGGTAGGAGAAACAGAGACAAGAGGACTAGGTGGGAGCAACAGAGACTAGACAAGAGGAAGGAGAAGGTTGGAGAAACAGAGACTAGACACGAGGAAGGAGTAGGTTGGAGAAACAGAGACTAGACAAGAGGAAGGAGTAGGTTGGAGAAACAGAGACAAGAGGACTAGGTAGGAGAAACAGAGACAAGAGGACTAGGTAGGAGAAATAGAGACAAGAGGACTAGGTAGGAGAAACAGAGACTAGACAAGAGGACAACGTAGGATTAACAGAGACTAGACAAGAGGACTACATAGGAGAAACAGAGACTAGACACGAGGACGGAGTAGGTTGGAGAAACAGAGACTAGACAAGAGGACAACGTAGGATTAACAGAGACTAGACAAGAGGACTACATAGGAGAAACAGAGACTAGACAAGAGGAAGGAGTAGGTTGGAGAAACAGAGACTAGACACGAGGAAGGAGTAGATTGGAAAAACAGAGACAAGAGGACTAGGTAGGAGAAACAGAGACAAGAGGACTAGGTTGGAGAAACAGAGACAAGACAAGAGGAAGGAGTAGGTGTGTCCAATCCTTTGACTGGTACTGTATATATGAATAATCCTTTGACTAGTAATGTATATATGAATAATCCTTTGACTAGTACTGTATATATGTATATATGAATAATCATTTGACTAGTACTGTATATATATAATCCTTTGACTGGTACTGTATATATGTATATATGTATAATCCTTTGACTGGTACTGTATATATGTATATAATTACAATACTTTGACTGGTACTGTATATATGTATAATCCTTTGACTGGTACTGTATATATGTATAATCCTTTGACTAGTACTGTATATATGTATATATGAATAATCCTTTGACTGGTACTGTATATATGTATATATGTATTATCCTTTGACTGGTACTGTATATCTGTATATATGTATATATGTATAATCCTTTGACTGGTACTGTATATATGTATATCTGTATAATCCTTTGACTGGTACTGTATATATGTATATATGTATAATCCTTTGACTGGTACTGTATATATGTATATATGAATAATCCTTTGACTGGTACTGTATATATGTATGATCCTTTGACTGGTACTGTATATATGTATAATCCTTTGACTGGTACTGTATATATGTATATATGTATAATCCTTTGACTGGTACTGTATATATGTATATATGTATAATCCTTTGACTGGTACTGTATATATGTATATATGAATAATCCTTTGACTGGTACTGTATATATGTATATCTGTATAATCCTTTGACTGGTACTGTATATATGTATATATGTATATATGTATAATCCTTTGACTGGTACTGTATATATGTATATATGAATAATCCTTTGACTGGTACTGTATATATGTATATATGAATAATCCTTTGACTGGTACTGTATATATGTATATCTGTATAATCCTTTGACTGGTACTGTATATATGTATAATCCTTTGACTGGTACTGTATATATGTATATATGTATATATGTATATATGAATAATCCTTTGACTGGTACTGTATATATGTATAATCCTTTGACTGGTACTGTATATATGTATAATCCTTTGACTGGTACTGTATATATGTATATCTGTATATATGTATAATCCTTTGACTGGTACTGTATATATGTATATATGTATAATCCTTTGACTGGTCCTGTATATATGTATAATCCTTTGACTGGTACTGTATATATGTATATCTGTATATATGTATAATCCTTTGACTGGTACTGTATATATGTATAATCCTTTGACTGGTACTGTATATATGTATATATGTATAATCCTTTGACTGGTACTGTATATATGTATATCTGTATAATCCTTTGACTGGTACTGTATATATGTATATATGTATAATCCTTTGACTGGTACTGTATATATGTATATATGAATAATCCTTTGACTGGTACTGTATATATATAATCCTTTGACTGGTACTGTATATATGTATATATATATAATCCTTTGACTGGTACTGTATATATGAATAATCCTTTGACTGGTACTGTATATATATAATCCTTTGACTGGTACTGTATATATGTATATATGAATAATCCTTTGACTGGTACTGTATATATGTATATATGAATAATCCTTTGACTGGTACTGTATATATATAATCCTTTGACTGGTACTGTATATATGTATATATATATAATCCTTTGACTGGTACTGTATATATGAATAATCCTTTGACTGGTACTGTATATATATAATCCTTTGACTGGTACTGTATATATGTATATATGTATAATCCTTTGACTGGTCCTTTATATATGTATATATGTATAATCCTTTGACTGGTACTGTATATATGTATAATCCTTTGACTGGTACTGTATATATATATAATCCTTTGACTGGTAATATATATCTGTATATATGTATAATAATTTGACTAGTACTGTATATATGTATATATATATAATCCTTTGACTGGTACTGAATATATGTATATCTGTATATATATATAATCATTTGACTAGTACTGTATATATGTATATATGAATAATCCTTTTACTGGTACTGTATATATGTATATATGTATAATCCTTTGACTAGTACTGTATATATGTATATATGTATAATCCTTTGACTAGTACTGTATATATGTATACATGAATAATCCTTTGACTGGTACTGTATATATGTATATATGTATATATATATAATCCTTTGACTGGTACTGAATATATGTATATCTGTATATATATATAATCCTTTGACTGGTACTGAATATTTGTATATCTGTATATATGTATAATCCTTTGACTGGTACTGTATATCTGTATATATGAATAATCCTTTGACTGGTACTGTATATATGTATATCTGTATATATATATAATCCTTTGACTGGTACTGAATATATGTATATCTGTATATATGTATAATCCTTTGACTGGTACTGTATATCTGTATATATGTATAATCATTTGACTGGTACTGTATATATGTATAATCCTTTGACTGGTACTGTATATATGTATATATGTATAATCCTTTGACTAGTACTGTATATATGTATATATGTATAATCCTTTGACTGGTACTGTATATATGTATAATCCTTTGACTGGTACTGTATATATGTATATATATATAATCCTTTGACTGGTACTGTATATATGTATATATGTATATCTGTATATATATATATATAATCCTTTGATTGGTACTGTATATATGTATATATGTATATATGTATAATCCTTTGACTGGTACTGTATATATGTATATATGTATAATCCTTTGACTGGTACTGTATATATGTATATATGTATATATGTATAATCCTTTGACTGGTACTGTATATATGTATATATGTATAATCCTTTGACTGGTACTGTATATATGTATATATGTATATATATATAATCCTTTGACTGGTACTGTATATATGTATATATGTATATATGTATAATCCTTTGACTGGTACTGTATATATGTATATATGTATAATCCTTTGACTAGTACTGTATATATGTATATATGTATAATCCTTTGACTGGTACTGTATATATGTATAATCCTTTGACTGGTACTGTATATATGTATATATATATAATCCTTTGACTGGTACTGTATATATGTATATATGTATATCTGTATATATATATATATAATCCTTTGATTGGTACTGTATATATGTATATATGTATAATCCTTTGACTGGTACTGTATATATGTATATATGTATAATCCTTTGACTGGTACTGTATATATGTATATATGTATATATGTATAATCCTTTGACTGGTACTGTATATATGTATATATGTATATATGTATAATCCTTTGACTGGTACTGTATATATGTATATATGTATAATCCTTTGACTGGTACTGTATATATGTGTATATATATATAATCCTTTGACTGGTACTGTATATATGTATAATCCTTTGACTGGTACTGTATATATGTATATATGTATAATCCTTTGACTGGTACTGTATATATGTATATATGTATATATATATAATCCTTTGACTGGTACTGTATATATGTATATATGTATAATCCTTTGACTGGTACTGTATATATGTATATATGTATATATATATAATCCTTTGACTGGTACTGTATATATGTATATATGTATATATATATAATCCTTTGACTGGTACTGTATATATGTATAATCCTTTGACTGGTACTGTATATATGTATATATGTATAATCCTTTGACTGGTACTGTATATATGTATATATGTATATATATATAATCCTTTGACTGGTACTGTATATATGTATATCTGTATAATCCTTTGACTGGTACTGTATATATGTATATATGTATAATCCTTTGACTGGTACTGTATATATGTATATATGTATAATCCTTTGACTAGTACTGTATATACAGTGCCTTGCGAAAGTATTCGGCCCCCTTGAACTTTGCGACCTTTTGCCACATTTCAGGTTTCAAACATAAAGATATAAAACTGTATTTTTTTGTGAAGAATCAACAACAAGTGGGACACAATCATGAAGTGGAACGACATTTATTGGATATTTCAAACTTTTTTAACAAATCAAAAACTGAAAAATTGGGTGTGCAAATAAATAAATAAATAAATATAAATTCCCAAATGAAACTGTATTGATTTTCCCAGTCAATAGAGCACAGAATGAGGACAAATTATATGAATTGATTAACAAACAGTATTTTATTGGCTAAACTGGTGAGGTTTGTTGTTACTCTGGTAGTATTTTTTATTTAAGTCGGTTAGGACATCTACTTTGTTATTAAAACTTGTTTTTCAAACACTCCACAAATGTCTTGTTAACAAACTATAGTTTTGTCAAGTCGGTTAGGACATCTACTTTGTGCATGACACAAGGAATTTTCCCAACATTGTTTACAGATTATTTCACTTACAATTCACTGTATCACAATTCCAGTGGGTCAGACGTTTACATACACTAAGTTGACTGTGCCTTTTAAACAGCTTGGAAAATCCCAGAAAATTATGTCATGGATTTAGAAGCTTCTGATAGCTTCTGATAATTGACATCTTTTGAGTCAATTGGAGGTGAACCTATGGATGTATTTCAAGGCCTACCTTAAACCTCAGTGCCTCTTTGCTTGACATCATGGGAAAATCAAAAGAAGTCAGTCAAGACCTCAGGAAAAAAAATTGTAGTCCTTCACAAGTCTGGTTCATCCTTGGGAGCAATTTCCAAACGCCTGAAGGTACCATGTTCATCTGTACAAACAATAGTACGCAAGTATAAACACCATGGGACGTCATACCGCTCAGGAAGGAGGCGCGTTCTGTCTCCTAGAGATGAACGTACTTTGGTGCGAAAAGTGCAAATCAATCCCAGAACAACAGGAAAGGACCTTGTGAAGATGCTGGAGGAAAGGTACAGAAGTATCTATATCCACAGTAAAACAAGTATTATATAGAAATAACCTGAAAGGTCGCTCAGCAAGGAGAAAGCCACTGCTTTAAAACTGCCATTAAAAAAACCAGACTGCACATGGGGAGAAAGATCGTACTTTTTGAAGAAATGTCCTCTGGTTTAATGAAACAAAAATAGAACTGTTCGGCCATATTGACCATCGTTATGTTTGGAGGAAAAAGGGGGAGGTTTGCAAGCCAAAGAACACCATCCCAACCGTGAAGCACGGGGGTGGCAGCATCATGTTGTGGGGGTGCTTTGCTGCAGGAGGGACTGGTGCACTTCACAAAATAGATGGCATTATGAGGTTGGAAAATTATGTGGATATATTGAAGCAACATCTCGAGACATCAGTCAGGAAGTTAAAAGCTTGGTTGCAAATGGGTCTTCCAATTGGACAATTACTCCAGGCATACTTCCAAAGTTGTGGCAAAATGGCTTAAGGACAACAAAGTCAAGGTATTGGAGTGGCCCTCACAAAGCCCTGACCTCAATCCCATAGAACATTTGTGGGCAGAACTGAAAAAGCGTGTGCGAGCAAGGAGGCCTACAAACCTGACTCAGTTACACCAGCTCTGTCAGGAAGAAATAGGCCAAAATTCACCCAACTTATTGTGGGAAGCTTGTGGAAGGCCACCCAAAACATTTGACCCAAGTTAAACAATTTAAAGGCAATGCTACCAAATACGAATTGAGTGTATGTAAACTTCTGACCCACTGGGAATGTGATGAAAGAAATAAAAGCTGTGAAATAAATAATTCTCTCTACTATTATTCTGACATTTCACATTCTTAAAATAAAGTGGTCATCCCAACTGATGTAAAACTATAATTTTTACTAAGATTAAATGTCAAGAATTTTGAAAAACGGAGTTTAAATGTAATGGCTAAGGTGTATGTAAACTTCTGACTTCAACTGTATATATACACATATATATATATATATATATATATATATATATATATATATATATATATATATACACATATCTTTTAAAAATACATGTTCCTTTATTGTTCCCCTTAAACCACCCTAATTGGAGTAAACGAATGAACAATAACACATTTTGGCTTCTACCTTCAGTTTATACATCTTATAGACGTTATACAGACACAGTCTATTTTACAATAGTCCTTCCTCTGTTTCTGATGTCCATCCAGTTTGATTTCTATTTGTTACTGTGCTATTTAACAACATTTCTGAACCTATATACATTTTATAGACCCCGTATGTTTTACATTGGTTATCTTGTTATTAGTCCCACCCTTCAGCTCCACTCAACCCCTCCCATCTATCTCTCAACACCATCCAGTCCCACCCTTCAGCTCCATTCAGCCCCTCCCACTCTCATCATCATCCAGTCCCACCCTTTAGCTCCACTCAACTCCTCCCATCTATCTCTCAACACCATCCAGTCCCACCCTTCAGCTCCATTAAACTCCTCCCATCTATCTCTCATCATCATCCATTTTGGATTTCTATTTGCCATATGTCTCTCAACTGTGCTTCACAAAAGTTCTGAACCTTTCTATTCTCATAGTTTATCCAGATTGTAAATTAAAAATAAACATTTTTGCAAAAATAATTATTATATTATTGATTGATTGACTATGACTTTTCAAATCACCCAGTATTGCTGTCTGCAAGCGTTAGTTCTAGGCAAATGTTGCAATTCTTCAGCCATTCCTGGACCTGTGACCAAAATCAAACTACATACAATACCAAAACAAATGATCTAATGATTCTGTCTCTTCACAGCAAAATCTGCAGAGCTGAGAAGGTTGTATCCCCCATATAAATAACATTCTATTGGTTGCAAGAATTTTGTATTATAATTTAACCTGAAAAATGTCAAGTTTGAATCCGGCGCTGTTTTGCGTGTCAAGAAATTATTTTTGTTTATTTAACCTTTATTTAAATAAGGCAAGTCAGTTAAGAACAAATTATTATTTACAATGATGGCCTACCAAAAGATAAAAGGCCTCCTGCGGGGATAGGGGCTGGGATTAAAATATAAATACATTAAATTATAGGACAAAACACACATCACGACAAGAGAGACAACACAACACTACATAAAGAGAGACCACACATCACGACAAGAGAGACCACACATCACGACAAGAGAGACAACACAACACTACATAAAGAGAGACCACACATCACGACAAGAGAGACCACACATCACCACAAGAGAGACAACACATCAAAACAAGAGAGACCACACATCACGACAAGAGAGACCACACATCACGACAAGAGAGACCACACATCACGACAAAAGAGAGACCACACATCACAACAAGAGAGACCACACATCACCACAAGAGAGACCACACATCACAACAAGAGAGACACACACATACACGAAAGAGAGACAACACATCACAACAAGAGAGACCACACATCACCACAAGAGAGACCACACATCACCACAAGAGAGACCACACATCACAACAAGAGAGACCACACATCACGACAAGAGAGACCACACATCACAACAAGAGAGACCACACATCACGACAAGAGAGACCACACATCACGACAAGAGAGACCACACATCACAACAAGAGAGACCACACATCACCACAAGAGAGACCACACATCACAACAAGAGAGACCACACATCACGACAAGAGAGACCACACATCACGACAAGAGAGACCACACATCACGACAAGAGAGACCACACATCACAACAAGAGAGACCACACAACACCACAAGAGAGACCACACATCACAACAAGAGAGACCACACATCACGACAAGAGAGACAACACATCACGACAAGAGAGACCACACATCACCACAAGAGAGACCACACATCACGACAAGAGAGACAACACATCACGACAAGAGAGACCACACATCACCACAAGAGAGACCACACATCACGACAAGAGAGACAACACATCACTACAAGAGAGACCACACATCACGACAAGAGAGACCACCACACTACAAGAGAGACCACACATCACGACAAGAGAGACCACCACACTACAAGAGAGACAACACATCACGACAAGAGAGACCACACATCACTACAAGAGAGACCACACATCACGACAAGAGAGACAACACAACACTACAAGAGAGACCACACATCACGACAAGAGAGACAACACAACACTACAAGAGAGACCACACATCACGACAAGAGAGACAACACAACACTACAAGAGAGACCACACATCACGACAAGAGAGACAACACAACACTACATAAAGAGAGATAACACAACACTACATAAAGAGAGACACCACAACACTACATAAAGAGAGATAACACAACACTAAATAAAGAGAGACATAAGACAACACTACATAAAGAGAGACCACACATCACGACAAGAGAGACAACACAACACTACAAGAGAGACCACACATCACGACAAGAGAGACAACACAACACTACATAAAGAGAGACACCACATCACGACAAGAGAGACAACACAACACTACATAAAGAGAGACACCACAACACTACATAAAGAGAGACCACACAACACTACATAAAGAGAGACCACACAACACTACATAAAGAGAGACACTACAACACTACATGAAGAGAGACAACACAACACTACATAAAGAGAGACAACACAACACTACATAAAGAGAGATAACACAACACTACATAAAGAGAGACCACACAACACTACATAAAGAGAGACACCACAACACTACATAAAGAGAGACACCACAACACTACATAAAGAGAGACACCACAACACTACATAAAGAGAGACAACACAACACTACATAAAGAGAGACACCACAACACTACATAAAGAGAGACCTGAGACAAAACACACATCACGACAAGAGAGACAACACAACACTACATAAAGAGAGACCTAAGACAACAGCATAGCAAGGCAGCAACACAACACTACATAAAGAGAGACTTAAGACAACAACATAGGAAGGCAGCAACACATGACAACACAGCATGGTAGCAACACAACATGACAACAGCATGGCAGCTACACAACATGGTAGCAACACAACATGGTAGCAGCACAAAATCTGGTACAGACATTATTGGGCACAGACAACAGCACAAGGGGAAAGAAGGTAGAGAGACAACAATACATCACGCCAAGCAGCCACAACCGTCAGTAAGAGTGTGGAGATAGAACGGTCCAGTTTGAGTGTTTGTTGCAGCTCGTTCCAGTCGGTAGCTGCAGCGAACTGAAAAGAGGAGCGACCCAGGGATGTGTGTGCTTTGGGGACATTTAACAGAATGTGACTGGCGGAACGGGTTTTGTATGTGGAGGATGAGGGCTGCAGTAGGTATCTCAGGGGGAGTGAGGCCTAAGAGAGTTTTATAAATAAGCATCAACCAGTGGGTCTTGCGATGGGTATACAGAGATGACCAGTTTACAGAGGAGTATAGAGTGCAGGGATGTGTCCAATAAGGAGCATTGGTGGCAAATCTGATAGCCGAATGGTAAAGAACATCTAGCCACTCAAGAGCACCATTACCTGCCAATCTATAAATTACATCTCCGTAATCTAGCATGGGTAGGATGGTCATCTGAATGAGGGTTAGTTTGGCAGCTGGGGTGAAAGAGGAGTGATTACTATAGAAGTAGCCAAGTCTAGATTTAACCTTAGCCTGCAGCTTGGATATGTGCTGAGAGAAGGACAGTGTACCGTCTAGCCATACTCCCACGTACTTGTATGAGGTGACTACCTCAAGCTCTCTAAACCCTCAGAGGTAGTAATCACACCAGTGGGGAGAGGGGCATTCTTCTTACCAAACCACATGACCTTTGTTTTGGAGGTGTTCAGAACAAGGTTAAGGGCTGGACACTAAGAAAGCTTTGTTGTAGAGTGTTTAACACAACATCCAGGTAGGGGCCAGATGAATATAACCCTGTATCAACTGCATATGTGTGGATGGAGGAGCTTCCTCCTATCCATAAACCATGTGCCGTGGAAACAGTACATCGAAAGTCTCTTCCCAACTATTCTACAATCTACCTGGCGCAGGTGTACATCTTTGGGTCCTTAAATGAAACTGGTTTATATTTTTATTTATCACAATTACCTTGAACCAATTTGGGTCTTTGATGCAGGGCCCCGACAGACAAGCTCTTTCCACTTGCCTCTTCCATTTTGTGTGGTAATGCTGCAAATGAGTTGGATGTTTCCATTTCCATGTATTTGTTTTAGATGTGTTGTTATCGTAGACTCTGCATAGGTTGTTCTACACCTCTAGTATAAGTCCCAAATGACCCCCTATGATTCCCCATGATCGCCTGGTCTAAAGTAGCGCACTAAATAGGGAATAGGGGGTCATTTGGGACAAACGCCTTTTTATTGTCCTAATAATCCGTCCGGCGTGTGGCGTCTTGTCATGTTACCCGACACAACACACCGACCGTGTCGCGTCGCCACGACTACCGGGTAAACAAACTAATGGCACGGCGCGTATCTAGAGATGATAACGAAGGTGAAAGAATTGAAGTGAATTAAAGTATTGAGAATTAAACATCGTTACAGAAAACGGAAGAGAAAAAAACCCAATAAGTTTAAAAATCCTAATGAAAATGAAACCATCATTTAAACCAGTCGAACTACAGACAGAAAAAGGGAACCGGTTCTGTGCCTTTTATCAGAAGGTTTCAGAAGGGTTACATGTTTTGGTCCGTTGTGTTTCGGGTCAAAATATAAAGCACAAAGAGATGAAAAGAGAAAAAACGTAAAAAAGCAACAACAACAACGTGTCAGATGAATTAGAAAATTCCAGAACTTCTCAGTCACGTTGTCCTCTCATATTTATAGTATTCACTTGTGCTCTTTGACTTCCATTTCACAACTCAGATACAACATTAGATTGGCCACATTACTGGAGGGAAAAGGCAGTTGTAGAACACATTACTGCTTCAGCTCAGATAAGTCTGCAGTGTGGGATGACTAAATATAGTACAGCCAAGTAGTACAGCCAGGAACTACTAGTGGGGTCCATTCTGTGGGGTCCATTCTGAGCAGGTAAAAGCAGGAACTACTAGTGGGGTCCATTCTGAGCAGGTAAAAGCAGGAACTACTAGTGGGGTCCATTCTGAGCAGGTAAAAGCAGGAACTACTAGTGGGGTCCATTCTGAGCAGGTAAAAGCAGGAACTAGTAGTGGGGTCCATTCTGAGCAGGTAAAAGCAGGGACTACAGTGGGGTCCATTCTGAGCAGGTAAAAGCAGGAACTAGTAGTGGGGTCCATTCTGAGCAGGTAAAAGCAGGAACTAGTAGTGGGGTCCATTCTGAGCAGGTAAAAGAAGGAACTAGTAGTGGGGTCCATTCTGAGCAGGTAAAAGCAGGAACTACTAGTGGGGTCCATTCTGAGCAGGTAAAAGCATGAACTACTAGTGGGGTCCATTCTGAACAGGTAAAAGCAGGAACTACTAGTGGGGTCCATTCTGAGCAGGTAAAAGCAGGAACTACTAGTGGGGTCCATTCTGAGCAGGTAAAAGCAGGAACTACAGTGGGGTCCATTCTGAGCAGGTAAAAGCAGGAACTACAGTGGGGTCCATTCTGAGCAGGAAAAAGCAGGAACTAGTAGTGGGGTCCATTCTGAGCAGGTAAAAGCAGGAACTACTAGTGGGGTCCATTCTGAGCAGGTAAAAGCAGGAACTAGTAGTGGGGTCCATTCTGAGCAGGTAAAAGCAGGAACTAGTAGTGGGGTCCATTCTGAGCAGGTAAAAGCAGGAACTACTAGTGGGGTCCATTCTGAGCAGGTAAAAGCAGGAACTACTAGTGGGGTCCATTCTGAGCAGGTAAAAGCAGGAACTACTAGTGGGGTCCATTCTGAGCAGGTAAAAGCAGGAACTACTAGTGGGGTCCATTCTGAGCAGGTAAAAGCAGGAACTACAGTGGGGTCCATTCTGAGCAGGTAAAAGCAGGAACTACAGTGGGGTCCATTCTGAGCAGGTAAAAGCAGGAACTACTAGTGGGGTCCATTCTGAGCAGGTAAAAGCAGGAACTACTAGTGGGGTCCATTCTGAGCAGGTAAAAGCATGAACTAGAGTGGGGTCCATTCTGAGCAGGTAAAAGCAGGAACTAGTAGTGGGGTCCATTCTGAGCAGGTAAAAGCAGGAACTACTAGTGGGGTCCATTCTGAGCAGGTAAAAGCATGAACTACTAGTGGGGTCCATTCTGAACAGGTAAAAGCAGGAACTACTAGTGGGGTCCATTCTGAGCAGGTAAAAGCAGGAACTACTAGTGGGGTCCATTCTGAGCAGGTAAAAGCAGCAGGAACTAGCAGGAACTAGTGGGGTCCATTCTGAGCAGGTAAAAGCAGGAACTAGTAGTGGGGTCCATTCTGAGCAGGTAAAAGCAGGAACTACTAGTGGGGTCCATTCTGAGCAGGTAAAAGCAGGAACTAGTAGTGGGGTCCATTCTGAGCAGGTAAAAGCAGGAACTAGTAGTGGGGTCCATTCTGAGCAGGTAAAAGCAGGAACTACTAGTGGGGTTCATTCTGAGCAGGTAAAAGCAGGAACTACTAGTGGGGTCCATTCTGAGCAGGTAAAAGCAGGAACTAGTAGTGGGGTCCATTCTGAGCAGGTAAAAGCAGGAACTACTAGTGGGGTCCATTCTGAGCAGGTAAAAGCAGGAACTACTAGTGGGGTCCATTCTGAGCAGGTAAAAGCAGGAACTACAGTGGGGTCCATTCTGAGCAGGTAAAAGCAGGAACTACAGTGGGGTCCATTCTGAGCAGGTAAAAGCAGGAACTACTAGTGGGGTCCATTCTGACCAGGTAAAAGCAGGAACTACTAGTGTGGTCCATTCTGAGCAGGTAAAAGCATGAACTAGAGTGGGGTCCATTCTGAGCAGGTAAAAGCAGGAACTAGTAGTGGGGTCCATTCTGAGCAGGTAAAAGCAGGAACTACTAGTGGGGTCCATTCTGAGCAGGTAAAAGCATGAACTACTAGTGGGGTCCATTCTGAAGGTAAAAGCAGGTAAAAGCAGGAACTACTAGTGGGGTCCATTCTGAGCAGGTAAAAGCAGGAACTACTAGTGGGGTCCATTCTGAGCAGGAAAAAGCAGGAACTAGTAGTGGGGTCCATTCTGAGCAGGTAAAAGCAGGAACTACTAGTGGGGTCCATTCTGAGCAGGTAAAAGCAGGAACTACAGGAAAAAGCTACAGTGGGGTCCATTCTGAGCAGGTAAAAGCAGGTAAAAGCAGGAACTACTAGTGGGGTCCATTCTGAGCAGGTAAAAGCAGGAACTAGTAGTGGGGTCCATTCTGAGCAGGTAAAAGCAGGAACTAGTAGTGGGGTCCATTCTGAGCAGGTAAAAGCAGGAACTACTAGTGGGGTTCATTCTGAGCAGGTAAAAGCAGGAACTACTAGTGGGGTCCATTCTGAGCAGGTAAAAGCAGGAACTAGTAGTGGGGTCCATTCTGAGCAGGTAAAAGCAGGAACTACTAGTGGGGTCCATTCTGAGCAGGTAAAAGCAGGAACTACAGTGGGGTCCATTCTGAGCAGGTAAAAGCAGGAACTACAGTGGGGTCCATTCTGAGCAGGTAAAAGCAGGAACTACAGTGGGGTCCATTCTGAGCAGGAACTACTAGTGGGGTCCATTCTGAGCAGGAAAAGCAGGAACTACAGTGGGGTCCATTCTGAGCAGGTAAAAGCAGGAGCCATTCTGAGCAGGTAACAGGAACTACAGTGGGGTCCATTCTGAGCAGGTAAAAGCAGGAACTACAGTGGGGTCCATTCTGAGCAGGTAAAAGCAGGAACTACAGTGGGGTCCATTCTGAGCAGGTAAAAGCAGGAACTACAGTGGGGTCCATTCTGAGCAGGTAAAAGCAGGAACTACTAATGGGGTCCATTCTGAGCAGGTAAAAGCAGGAACTACTAGTGGGGTCCATTCTGAGCAGGTAAAAGCAGGAACTACTAGAGAGCAGGTGGGGTCCATTCTGAGCAGGTAAAAGCAGGAACTAGTAGTGGGGTCCATTCTGAGCAGGTAAAAGCAGGAACTACTAGTGGGGTCCATTCTGAGCAGGTAAAAGCAGGAACTACTAGTGGGGTCCATTCTGAGCAGGTAAAAGCAGGAACTACAGTGGGGTCCATTCTGAGCAGGTAAAAGCAGGTAAAAGCAGGAACTACAGTGGGGTCCATTCTGAGCAGGTAAAAGCAGGAACTACTAGTGGGGTCCATTCTGAGCAGGTAAAAGCAGGAACTACTAGTGGGGTCCATTCTGAGCAGGTAAAAGCAGGAACTGTGGGGTCCATTCTGACTAGCAGTGGGGTCCATTCTGAGCAGGTAAAAGCAGGAACTAGTAGTGGGGTCCATTCTGAGCAGGTAAAAGCAGGAACTACTAGTGGGGTCCATTCTGAGCAGGTAAAAGCAGGAACTAGTAGTGGGGTCCATTCTGAGCAGGTAAAAGCAGGAACTACTAGTGGGGTCCATTCTGAGCAGGTAAAAGCAGGAACTAGTAGTGGGGTCCATTCTGAGCAGGTAAAAGCAGGAACTACTAGTGGGGTCCATTCTGAGCAGGTAAAAGCAGGAACTAGTAGTGGGGTCCATTCTGAGCAGGTAAAAGCAGGAACTACTAGTGGGGTCCATTCTGAGCAGGTAAAAGCAGGAACTAGTAGTGGGGTCCATTCTGAGCAGGTAAAAGCAGGAACTACTAGTGGGGTCCATTCTGAGCAGGTAAAAGCAGGAACTACAGTGGGGTCCATTCTGAGCAGGTAAAAGCAGGAACTACAGTGGGGTCCATTCTGAGCAGGTAAAAGCAGGAACTTAATTCTACAGTGGGGTCCATTCTGAGCAGGTAAAAGCAGGAACTACAGTGGGGTCCATTCTGAGCAGGTAAAAGCAGGAACTACTCCATTCTGGGGTCAGGAACTAGTGGGGTCCAGTAAAAGCAGGAACTACTAGTCCATTCTGAGCAGGTAAAAGCAGGAACTACTAGTGGGGTCCATTCTGAGCAGGTAAAAGCAGGAACTAGAACTAAAAGCAGGAACTAGTGGGGTCCATTCTGAGCAGGTAAAAGCAGGAACTACAGTGGGGTCCATTCTGAGCAGGTAAAAGCAGGAACTAGAGTGGGGTCCATTCTGAGCAGGTAAAAGCAGGAGGTACAGGAACTACTAGTGGGGTCCATTCTGAGCAGGTAAAAGCAGGAACTACAGTGGGGTCCATTCTGAGCAGGTAAAAGCAGGAACTAGTAGTGGGGTCCATTCTGAGCAGGTAAAAGCAGGAACTACAGTGGGGTCCATTCTGAGCAGGTAAAAGCAGGAACTAGAGTGGGGTCCATTCTGAGCAGGTAAAAGCAGGAACTACAGTGGGGTCCATTCTGAGCAGGTAAAAGCAGGAACTACAGTGGGGTCCATTCTGAGCAGGTAAAAGCAGGAACTACAGTGGGGTCCATTCTGAGCAGGTAAAAGCAGGAACTACAGTGGGGTCCATTCTGAGCAGGTAAAAGCAGGAACTAGTAGTGGGGTCAGTAGATCCCTGTAACATTAACAATGTTATTTTAATGGACAAAAAAAAATTGCTTTTCTTTCAAAAACAAGGACATTTCTAACAGACCCCAAACTTTTGAATGGTAGTGTAAATGAACCTTAAATTAAAATTAAACAGAAATACCTAATGTAGACAAGTATTCAGAACCCTTTGCTATGAGGCTCAATATTGAGTTCAGCTGCATCCTGTTTCCATTGATCATCCTTGAGATGTTTCTACAACTTGATTGGAGTCCAACTGTGGTAAGTTAAACTTATTGGACATGATTTGGAAAGGCACACACTTGTCTATATAAGGTCCCACAGTTGACAATGCATGTCAGAGCAAAAAACAAGCCATGAGGTCAAAGGAATTGTCCGTAGAGATCCGAGACAGGATTGTTTCGAGGCACAGATCTGGGGTAGGGCACCAAAATAATTATGCAGCATTGAAGTTTCCCAAGAACACAGTGGCCTCCATCATTCTTAAATGGAAGAAGTTTGGAACCACCAAGACTCTTCCTAGAGCTGGCTGCCTGGCCAAACTGAGCAATCGGGGGAGAAGGGCCTTGGTCAGGGAGGTGACCAAGAACCCGATGGTCACACTGACAGAGCTCCAGAGTTCCTCTGTGGAGATGGGAGAATCTTCCAGAAGGACAACCATCTCTGCAGCACTCCACCAATCAGGTCTTTATACTAGAGTGACCAGACGGTAGCCACTCCTCAGTAAAAGTCATATGACAGCTCGCTTGGAGTTTGTCAAAAAGCACCTAAAGAAACTCCCCAAATACAGGTGTGCCAAGCCTATAGCGTCATACCCAAGAAGACTCGAGGCTGTAATCGCTGACAAACATGCTTCAGCAAAGTACTGAGTAACGGGTATGAATACTTATGTACAGTTGAAGTTGGAAGTCATTAAAACTAAATTTTTCAACCACTCCACAAATGTCTTGTTAACAAACTATAGTTTTGACAAGTCAGTTAGGACATCTACTTTGTGCATAACACAAGACATTTTTCTAACAATTGTATACAGACAGATTATTTCACTTATAATTCACTGTATCACAATTCCAGTGGGTCAGAAGTTTACATAAACTAAGTTGAGTGTGCCATTTAACAGCTTGGGAAATTACAGAAAATTATGTCATGGCTTTAGAAGCTTCTGATAGGCTTAATGACATAATTTAAATTGTTTCACTTGGGTAAAACATTTAGGGTAGCCTTCCACAAGCTTCCCACAATAAGTTGGGTGAATTTTGGCCCATTCCTCCTGACAGAGCTGGTGTAACTGAGTCAGGTTTGAAGCTGCACACGTTTTTTCAGTTCTGCCCTCAAATGTTCTATAGGATTGAGGTCAGGGCTTTGTGATGGCAACTCCAATACCTTGACTTTGTTGTCTTAAGCCATTTTGCCACAACTTTGGAACTATGCCTGGGGTCATTGTCCATTTGGAAGACATTTGCGACCAAGCATTAACTTCCTGACTGATGTCTTGAGATGTTGCTTCAATATATCCACATAATTTTCCAACCTCATGATGCCATCTATTTTGTGAAGTGCACCAGTCCCTCCTGCAGCAAAGCACCCCCACAACATGATGCTGCCACCTCCGTGCTTCACAGTTGGGATGTGTTCTTCGGCTTGCAAGCCTCCCCCTTTTTCCTCCAGACAGAACGATGGTCATTATGACCAAACGTTTCTATTTTTGTTTCATCAGACCAGAGGACATATCTCCAAAACGTACAATCTTTGACCACATGTGCAGTTGCAAACCGTAGTCTGGCTTTTTTATGGTGGTTTTGGAGCAGTGACTTCTTCCTTGCTGAGCGGCATTTCAGATTACGTCAATATAGGACTCGTGTCTATAGATGTCAGGAATTGTGAAAAACTGAGTTTAAATGTAAATTCCGACTTCCGACTTGACTTCGTGTCTTTACTATCATTAACTGAAGACTGATAGTTTTTATCAAAGATTCTCTGTAATTAGTAACTAATTAACCAGGAAGTCGGGGCAGCAAGGAAAAATATTCAGATTACAAAATTATAATTTCCTAAAATAACTTTTCAGATATTTTATCTGATCAATTAGTCTTCAAATTAAATAATTATTTATTTTACCTCACGTTAGTCTCATTCCAAACGTTGTAAATTGTTGGTTATCTGCCCAAACCCAGTCTTCACTATGAGTCATCTATACATCAATTGTCTTAAATCATTTATTTATTATTACTAACTAAGTAATTCACAGAAATGCATAAACAAACAAAGGTAAATGTAATGATAGGAGGATGTGCCCCTAGTGGGCTGAACCGGCATGGCGGCTTGTTAGACCAAAGGGGAAGTGGGGGTCGACTAAGAAGTCACTACAGTTAATGATTATAACAATTGAAATGCTAGTCCTTCACACATGAACGCTCACTCATTCGGGAACAATTGCAATCAATATATATATTTACGCTCAGTGTGTCGTCTTGATCGCTGGTGAAAAGTTTGTGTCTTTCGTAGAATTGTTCGTCTCTTTCCCTCTCTCTCTGTCTTGGTTAGAGGCGATAGTTCAAGGTGACATTCGTTATAGAATGGATGTTTCGGCGGTTGTCGTTCTTCGCGTTCAATGACACCGAATTCCTAGCTGCAGACTAGTAATTAATATGAAAGACTTGTTCTCATTCTGTCGGTATCGATAGTCTAAGAGTTTAACCACGTGGTATGGTTAAAATATTCAGCAATGGTCTACAACCTTTGTACTGCCGTGATTGCGAGAAGCAAGGTCTGGTGATAATTTCTCAAAGTTGGGTTTTATTCGGAATTGCAGAAAAGGGGCTGTCCCAGGATGCCTGACCCTAACTGGGCTCATGGGGTGGTCCTCTGATTTAGTTCAAATCAAAAGGGAATTGTATTTTTCTTCATTAAACAGTCCACAATCATTACACCATTATACAAACAGTATCATACTCACTCATTGATCTTATACAACAATCATATCTGAGGCTATTATATAAACAGCGTTATGGTAATGTGGCCACACCGTTTCCCATGAGCTTTCCCAAGTTGTGACAAATGGACCAGTTTGTAGCTGGATTCTTCACCAATCTTTTACACTTTCTCCGGAACATGAAATTTGTTTCTACCTCAAGTTCTGTGAGGTGGAAGGATTTCCTTTGTCCTCTGTGAAAGTTTACCCTCTCTCTACTATGTGGCCATGTGGCAGGGTCTTCTCAGGAATTGACGGCCTCTGACCACAGCAGCCTAGTTGAAGGAGGCAAGGGGGGAGGGAGGGAGAGGGGGATGGGGTTGCTATACCCAAAGAGGCCAACGTCATGACAACTGTAAATTAGATATTTCAGTTTTTGCTAAAAACCTGTTTTTGGTTTGTCATTTTAGGGTATTGTGATGTCATTATGGGGTATTGTGAGGTCATTATGGGTTATTGTGATGTCATTATGGGGTATTGTGATGTCATTATGGGGTATTGTGTGTAGATTGATGAGGGAAAAAAATGACCTAACATCAGTCAGCTAGATAACAGTATTTATCACAGGCAACAATCACCTAACATCAGTCAGCTAGATGACAGTGTTTATCACAGGCAACAATCACCTAACATCAGTCAGCTAGATAACAGTATTTATCACAGACAACAATCACCAAACATCAGTCAGCTAGATAACAGTATTTATCACAGGCAACAATCACCTAACATCAGTCAGCTAGATAACAGTATTTATCACAGGCAACAAACACCTAACATCAGTCAGCTAGATAACAGTTAGACTGTGAGCTACTTCTCTTCATATTAGAACAGATGGCTGCAGGAGGGAAATGGAGAATTTTAATCAGACATCTTGGTAGGTGTGAAACAGGGGAGTGGGATGAATTGGGTAGGTGGGGTCTGTGTGCGCGTCTGTCTGTGTGCGTGTACAGGAAAAGGGGAGTCTTGACGTTGTATTTTGGGAGGGTTTCGTCTGGTAATCTAGCTGAAAGTGTAAAAGTGATCAGGCAGTGAAAGCAGTAACAGAGGGAGGGAGGTTTTCACAGGCCGGTTGGCGGGTAGAGGCACATATGTTGGAAGGTTTGAGCCATATGGCTGTCTGTTCTATTTACAGTGGTAATTAAATACTAAACATATTTAAAGCTGCCGTTGGCTGGCTCTTTGGACCCCGTCAGTTAACAGAGGAGTGACGAGGAGAGAGATGGAGAGAGAAAGATAGAAATAAAGAGGGAGAGAGGGAGAGAGCGATAGATAGATAGATAGATAGATAGATAGACAGATAGACAGATAGACAGATAGACAGATAGACAGATAGACAGATAGACAGATAGATAGATAGATAGATAGATAGATAGATAGATAGATAGATAGATAGATAGATAGATGAAGAGGGAGAGAGAGAAATAGATGGAGAAAGAGATGGAGATATATGGAGCGAGAGATGGAGATATATGGAGAGAGAGATGGAGATATATGGAGAGAGAGATGGAGAAAGAGATGGAGATATATGGGGAGAGATGGATAGAGAGATGGAGATATATGGAGAGAGAGATAGAGATATGGAGAAAGATGGAGAGAGAGATGGAGAGAGAAAGAGATGGAGAAAGAGATGGAGATATATGGAGAGAGAGATGGAGATTTATGGAGAGAGAGATGGAGAAAGAGATGGAGATATATGGAGAGAGAGATGGAGATATATGGAGAGAGAGATGGAGATATATGGAGAGAGAGATGGAGATATATGGAGAAAGAGATGGAGATATATGGAGAGAGAGATGGAGATATATGGAGAAAGAGATGGAGATATATGGAGAGAGAGATGGAGATATATGGAGAGAGAGATGGAGAAATATGGAGCGAGAAATGGAGATATATGGAGCGAGAGATGGAGAGAGAGATGGAGATATATGGAGAGAGAGATGGAGATATATGGAGAGAGGGATGGAGAAAGATGGAGATATATGGAGAGAGAGATGGAGATATATGGAGAGAGAGATGGAGAGAGAGATGGAGATAGAGATGGAGAGAGATGGAGAGGGAGATGGAGAGAGAGAGATGGAGAGAGATGGAGAGGGAGATGGAGAGAGAGATGGAGATAGAGATGGAGAGGGAGATGGAGAGAGAGATGGAGAGAGTACTTCAGGTCCCTTCCAGCAGTACATCAGGTCCGGTTAGGGAGGGCCAGGGTTAGGGAGGGCCAGGGTTAGGGAGGGCCAAGGTTAGGGAGGGCCAGGGTAAGGGAGGGCCAGGGTAAGGAGGGCCAAGGTTAGGGAGGGCCAGAGTTAGGGAGGGCCAGGGTTAGGGAGGGCCTGGGTTAGGGAGGGCCAAGGTTTGGGAGGGCCAAGGTTAGGGAGGGCCAGGGTTAGGGAGGGCCTTAAGGGAGGAGTTAGGGAGAGTTAGGGGTTTGGGGTTAAAGTGAGGCAAAGCCCTTGTGAGTGGTTAAGGTGACTGAGGGCCAGGGTTACGGTTAGGGCAATGGAGGCCCTGGGTTAGTTGTTAGGGCGAGGGAGGGCAAGGGTTAGGGTGAGGGAGGGCCAGGGTTAGGGTGAGGGAGGGCCAGGGTTAGGGGTTAGGGTTGAAGTGAGGGAGGGCCAGGGTTAAGGTGAGGGAGGGCCAGGTTTAGGGTTATGGTGAGGGAGGTCCTGGGTTAGTTGTTAGGGTGAGGGAGGGCCAGGGTTAGGGTGAGGGAGGGCCAGGGATAGTTGTTAGGGTGAGGGAGGTCCTGGGTTATGGTGAGGGAGGCCCTGTGTTAGTTGTTAGGGTGAGGGAGGGCCAGGGTTAGGGTGGTGAAGGTCCAGGGTTAGTTGTTAGGGTGAGGGAGGGCCAGGGTTAGGGTGGTGGAGGGCCAGGGTTAGTTGTTAGGGTGAGGGCGGGCCAGGGTTAGGGTGAGGGAGGGCCAGGGTTAGTTGTTAGGGTGAGGGAGGTCCTGGGTTAGTTGTTAGGGTGAGGGAGGACCAGGGTTATGGTGAGGGAGGCCCTGGGTTAGTTGTTAGGGTGAGGTAGGGCCAGGGTTAGTTATTAGGGTTGAAGTGAGGGAGGGCCAGGGTTAGGGTGAGGGGGGTCCAGGTTTATGGTGAGGGAGGGCCATGGTTAGGGGTTAGGGTGAGGGAGGGCCAGGGTTAGGGGTTATGGTGAGGGAGGGCCAGGGTGAGGGAGGGCCAGTTTTAGGGTTATGGTGAGGGAGGTCCTGGGTTAGTTGTTAGGGTGAGGGAGGGCCAGGGTTAGGGTGAAGGAGGCCCTGGGTGAGTTGTTAGGGTGAGGGAGGTCCTGGGTTAGTTGTTAGGGTGAGGGAGGCCCTGGATTAGTTGTTAGGGTGAGGGAGGTCCTGGGTTAGTTGTTAGGGTGAGGGAGGGCCAGGGTTATGGTGAGGGAGGCCCTGGGTTAGTTGTTAGGGTGAGGGAGGCCCTGGGTTAGTTGTTAGAGTTGAAGTGAGGGAGGGCCAGGGTAAGGGTGAGGGGGGTCCAGGTTTAGGGTTATGGTGAGGGAGGGCCCTGGGTTAGGGTGTTAGGGCCAGGGTTAGGGGTTAGGGTGAGGGAGGGCCAGGGTTAGGGTGAGGGGGGTCCTGGGTTAGGGGTTAGGGTGAGGGAGGGCCAGGGTTATGTGTTAGGGTGAGGGAGGGCAAGGGTTAGGGGTTAGGGTGAGGGAGGTCCTGGGTTAGTTGTTAGGGTGAGTGAGGGCCAGGTTTAGGGTGAGGGATGGCCAGGGTTAGGGTGAGGGAGGTCCTGGGTTAGTTGTTAGGGTGAGGGAGGGCCAGGGTTAGAGGTTAGGGTGAGGGGGGTCCAGGTAGGGTTATGGTGAGGGAGGGCCAGGGTTAGGGGTTAGGGTGAGGGTGGTCCAGGTTTAGGGTTATGGTGAGGGAGGGCAAGGGTTAGGGGTTAAGGTGAGGGGGTTCCAGGTTTAGGGTTATGGTGAGGGAGGGCCAGGGTTAGGGGTTAGGGTGAGGGGGGGTCCAGGTTTACGGTTATGGTGAGGGAGGTCCAGGGTTAGGGGTTAGGGTGAGGGAGGGCCAGGGTTAGTGGTTAGGTTTAGAGGGAGGGAGTGACATCTGTGGGAAGAGGCTGGTGACCTTGTCAGACTGAATGCTGCTTGAACCCAGTGCGCAGGAAGGACCAGTCTCCTGTTCCTCTGGAGGAGAGGCATCCCGGAGGAGACAGAGAGTCAGAGAGGAGAGGAGGGATCAACACACATGGAAACAGTATAACTATTTTATGGAAGTTTAAGCCGTCTCACTAAAACAGAATGAAAAACAACTACAAGAAAGACCCAGAGACCAGGCAGAAAACAGGCTGAATACACAGTAAATATTCTTCATTTAGAAATGTAGGAGAATGTCTATGGACATTTTGAAGTCATTCCAATTCTTTAGAGATCACTAATCACCTCTTTCCAAAACACATTAGTCTATTAAAATGTGCACCAACAATGTTGTGCAATTCTCTTTTTGGGTATAAATATGAATATCAGTTTCTGAAGCCCTCCCTCCCTCCCCCTCCCTCCCTACTCTAATCTCCTGTTCATAGTGTGGGACAGCGCGCTCAGCAGGGAACACAGATAGGGCCTCTCTGTCTCTCCTCCTCCTGCTCTGCTTCTCCTCCACCTCTCCTAACGAGGAGCTGTGCAGGGTAATGAGGTAGCTCATCAACACTCTGCTGTGTTACTGCTCACAGGCTTTAATTAGCAGCTTACTGAAGACAGGGAGGAATCAGACAGCATACTGAAGACAGGGAGGAATCAGACAGAGCACAGCATACTGTAGACAGGGAGGAATCAGACAGCATACTGTAGACAGGGAGGAATCAGACAGTATACTGTAGACAGGGAGGAATCAGACAGCATACTGTAGACAGGGGAGGAATCAGAAAGTATACTGTAGACAGGGAGGAATCAGACAGCATACTGTAGACAGGGAGGAATCAGACAGAGCACAGCATACTGTAGACAGGGAGGAATCAGACAGCATACTGTAGACAGGGAGGAATCAGACAGCATACTGTAGACAGGGAGGAATCAGACAGAGCACAGCATACTGTAGACAGGTAGGAATTAGACAGCATACTGTAGACAGGGGAGGAATCAGACAGCATACTGTAGACAGGGAGGAATCAGACAGCATACTGAGACAGGGAGGAATCAGACAGAGCACAGCATACTGTAGACAGGGAGGAATCAGACAGCATACTAAAGACAGGGAGGAATCAGACAGCATTCTGTAGACAGGGAGGAATCAGACAGCATACTGAAGACAGGGAGGATTCAGACAGCATACTGTAGCCAGGGAGGAATCAGACAGCATACTGTAGACAGGGAGGAATCAGACAGAGCACAGCATACTGTAGACAGGGAGGAATCAGACAGCATACTGTAGACAGGGAGGAATCAGACAGTGTACTGAAGACAGGGAGGAATCAGACAGCATACTGAAGACAGGGAGGAATCAGACAGAGCACAGCATACTGTAGAAAGGGAGGAATCAGACAGCAAAGGAAAAAAATAGAGAGAGGGGGAATGGAGAGACAGAGAGAAAGAGGAGAGAGAGAGGGGAGAGAGGGAGAGAGAGAGAGAGAGAGAGAGAGAGAGAGAGAGAAAGAGGAGAGGGAAAGGGGAGAGAGAGAGAGAGAGAGAGAGAGAGAGAGAGAGAGAGAGGTGGAGGTGGAGAGATGGAGGGATAGAGAGGGGGACAGAAAGAGAGGGAGAGAGAGAGAAAGTTAGGGAGAGAAAGAGGGAGATGTGGAGGAAGGGATAGAGAGGGGGATAGAAGGAGAGGGAAAGAGAGAGAGAAAGAGGGCTAGAGAGAGGGATGGATGGAGAGGGAGAGAGAAAGATAAGGAGAGAGAGATAGGAAGAGAGAGAGAAAGACAGAGAGAGGGGAGAGAGATGGAGGGAGGGATCGGGAGAAAGAGAGAGAGAGAGAAACCATTTGGAAACACACCAAAAAACAATTAGGCAACAACAAATTGAATCCCTTTTAGACAATTTCCTGGTTAAAACGTTCCACTGCAATAGTGAAGGTGTAAACTTGGCAGTAGAAAATCTTAACAGTATATTTGACCTCTCAGCTTCCCTATCAAATCTAAAAAATCTCAAATAGAAAACCGAAGAAAATGAACAACAATGACAAATGGTTTGATGAAGATTGCAAAAATCTAAGAAATAAATTGAGAAACCTGTCCAACCAAAAAACATAGAGACCCGGAAAACCTGAGTCTACGCCTTCACTATGGTGAATCACTAAAACAATACAGAAATACACTTCGGAAAAAGAAGAAACAGCACGTCAGAAATCAGCTCAATGTAATTGAAGAATCCATAGACTCTAACCACTTCTGGGAAAATTGGAGAACACTAAACAAACAACAACACAAAGAATTACAGTGCCTGAACTTTGCGACCTTTTGCCACATTTCAGGTTTCAAACATAAAGATATAAAACTGTATTTTTTTTGTGAAGAATCAACAACAAGTGGGACACAATCCTGAAGTGGAAGGACATTTATTGGATATTTCAAACTGTTTTAACAAATCAAAAACTGAAAAATTGGGCGTGCAAAATTATTCAGCCCCCTTAAGTTAATACTTTGTAGCGCCACCTTTTGCTGCGATGACAGCTGTAAGTTGCTTGGGGTATGTCTCTATCAGTTTTGCACATCGAGAGACTGACATTTTTTCCTATTCCTCCTTGCAAAACAGCTCGAGCTCAGTGAGGTTGGATGGAGAGCATTTGTGAACAGCAGTTTTCAGTTCTTTCCACAGATTCTCGATTGGATTCAGGTCTGGACTTTGACTTGGCCATTCTAACACCTGGATATGTTTATTTTTGAACCATTCCATTGTAGATTTTGCTTTATGTTTTGAATCATTGTCTTGTTGGAAGACAAATCTCCGTCCCAGTCTCAGGTCTTTTGCAGACTCCATCAGGTTTTCTTCCAGAATGGTCCTGTATTTGGCTCCATCCATCTTCCCATCAATTTGAACCATCTTCCCTGTCCCTGCTGAAGAAAAGCAGGCCCAAACCATGATGCTGCCACCACCATGTTTGACAGTGGGGATGGTGTGTTCAGGGTGTTGCTTTTACGCCAAACATAACGTTTTGCATTGTTGCCAAAAAGTTAAATTTTGGTTTCATCTGACCAGAGCACCTTCTTCCACATGTTTGGTGTGTCTCCCAGGTGGCTTGTGGCAAACTTTAAACGACACTTTTTATGGATATCTTTAAGAAATGGCTTTCTTCTTGCCACTCTTCCATGAAGGCCAGATTTGTGCAATATACGACTGATTGTTGTCCTATGGACAGAGTCTCCCACCTCAGCTGTAGATCTCTGCAGTTCATCCAGAGTGATCATGGGCCTCTTGGCTGCATCTCTGATCAGTCTTCTCCTTGTATGAGCTGAAAGTTTAGAGGGACGGCCAGGTCTTGGTAGATTTGCAGTGGTCTGATACTCCTTCCATTTCAATATTATCGCTTGCACAGTGCTCCTTGGGATGTTTAAAGCTTGGGAAATCTTTTTGTATTCAAATCCGGCTTTAAACTTCTTCACAACAGTATCTTGGACCTGCCTGGTGTGTTCCTTGTTCTTCATGATGCTCTCTGCGCTTTTAATAACGGACCTCTGAGACTATCACAGTGCAGGTGCATTTATACGGAGACTTGATTACACACAGGTGGATTGTATTTATCATCATTAGTCATTTAGGTCAACATTGGATCATTCAGAGATCCTCACTGAACTTCTGGAGAGAGTTTGCTGCACTGAAAGTAAAGGGGCTGAATAATTTTGCACGCCCAATTTTTCAGTTTTTGATTTGTTAAAAAAGTTTGAAATATCCAATAAATGTCGTTCCACTTCATGATTGTGTCCCACTTGTTGTTGATTCTTCACAAAAAAATACAGTTTTATATCTTTATGTTTGAAGCCTGAAATGTGGCAAAAGGTCGCAAAGTTCAAGGGGGCCAAATACTTTCGCAAGGCACCGTATCTATTCAAAATGGAGATGTATGGGTAAACCACTTCTCCAATCTTTTTGGCTCTATAACAAAGAACAAAGAGCAAAAACATATAGACATGATCAAATACACATTTTAGAATCAACTATTAAATACTACCAGAACCCACTGGATTCCAGAACCCACTGGATTCCAGAACCCACTGGATCCCTGAACCCACTGGATTCTCCAATTACCTTGAATGAACTACAGGACAAAATAAAAACCCTCCAACCCAAAAAGGCCTGTGGTGTTGATGGTATCCTAAATGAAATGATCAAATATACAGACAACAAATTCCAAATGGCTATACTAAAACTCTTTAACATTATCCTTAGCTCTGGCATCTTCCCCAATATTTGGAACCAAGGACTGATTACCCCAATCCACAAAAGTGGAGACAAATTTGACCCCAATAATTAACGTGGGATATGCGTCAACAGCAACCTTGGGAAAATCCTCTGCATTATCATTAACAATAGACTTGTACATTTCCTCAGTGAAGACAATGTACTGAGCAAATGTCAAACTGGCTTCCTACCAAATTACTGTACGAGAGACCATGTATTCACCCTGCACACCCTAATTGACAACCAAACAAACCAAAACAACGGCAAAGTCTTCTCATGCTTTGTTGATTTCAAAAAAGCCTTCGACTCAATTTGGCATGAGGGTCTGCTATAAAAATTGATGGAAAGTGGTGTTGGGGGTAAAACAAACAACATTATAAAATCCATGTACACAAACAACAAGTGTGCAAAAAACACACATTTCTTCCCACGGGGCCGTGGGGTGAGACAGGGATGCCGCTTAAGCCCCACCCTCTTCAACATAAATATCAACGAACTGGCGTGGGCACTAGAAATGTCTGCAGCACCCTGCCTCACCCTACTAGAATCTGAAGTCAAATGTCTGCTGTTTGCTGATGATCTGGTGCTTCTGTCACCAACCAAGGAGGGCCTACAGCAGCACCTAGATCTTCTGCACAGATTCTGCCAGACCTGGGCCCTGACAGACCAGGGCCTTGACAGTAAATCTCATTAAGACCAAAAATAATGGTGTTCCAAAAAAGGTCCAGTCGCCAGAACCACAAATACAAATTCCATATAGACACCGTTGCCCTAGAGCACACAAAAAACTATACATACCTCGGCCTAAACATCAGCGCCACAGGTAACTTCCACAAAGCTGTGAACGATCTGAGAGACAAGGCAAGAAGGACCTTCTATGCCATCAAAAGGAACATAAAATTCAACATGCCAATTAGGATCTGGCTAAAAATACTTGAATCAGTCATAGAGCCCATTGCCCTTTATGGTTGTGAGGTCTGGGGTCCGCTCACCAACCAAGACTTCACAAAATGGGACAAACACCAAATTGAGACTCTGCATGCAGAATTCTGCAAAAACATCCTCCGTGTACAACGTAGAACACCAAATAATGCATGCAGAGCAGAATTAGGTCGATACCCACTAATTATCAAAATCCAGAAAAGAGCCGTTAAATTCTATAACCACCTAAAAGGGAGCGATTCCCAAACCTTCCATAACAAAGCCATCACCTACAGAGAGATGAACCTGGAGAAGAGTCCCTTAAGCAAGCTGGTCCTGGGGCTCTGTTCACAAACACAAACACACCCTACAGAGCCCCAGGACAGCAACACAATTAGACCCAACTGAGCTGCACTTCCAAACCTCCTGCCAAATGTATGACCGTATTAGAGACACATATTTCTCTCAGATTACACAGACCTACAAATAATTAAAATCAAACAAAAAATAAAAAAAAATAAAAAAAACAAATCATGAGAAAAAAGATAATTCTTTCCAAAAATAATAAATAATAAGATGCAAATTAATTACTTAAAAATCATACAATGTGATTTTCTGGATTTTTGTTTTTGTTTTAGATTCTGTTTCTCACAGTTGAAGTGTACCTATGATAAAAATGACAGACCTCTACACGCTTTGTAAGTAGGAAAACCTGCAAAATCGGCAGTGTATCAAATACTTGTTCTCCCCACTGTATATACATAATATGACATTTGTAATGTCTTTATTCTTTTGAAACTATTGTATGAAAAAAAAGTTTAAAAAAAAAAAGTGTTTACTGTTTACTGTTTACTGTTTACTGTTTACTGTTTACTGTTTACTGTTTACTGTTTTTTTTATTTTTTTTATTGTTTATTTCACTTTTGTATATTATCTACCTCACTTGCTTTGGCAATGTTAACACATGTTTCCTATGTCTATGAAGCCTCTTGAATTGAATTTGAATTGAGAGAGAGAGAGAGAGAGAGAGAGAGAGAGAGAGAGAGAGAGAGAGAGAGAGAGAGAGAGAGAGAGAGAGAGAGAGAGAGAGAGAGAGAGAGAGAGAGAGAGAGAGAGAGAGAGAGAGAGAGAGAGACAGAGAGAGAGAGAGAGAGAGAGAGAGAGAGAGAGAGAGAGAGAGAGAGAGAGAGAGAGAGAGCGAGAGAGAGAGAGAGAGAGAGACAGAGAGAGAGAGAGAGAGAGAGAGAGAGAGAGAGAGAGAGAGAGAGAGAGAGAGAGAGAGAGAGAGAGAGAGAGAGAGAGAGAGAGAGAGAGAGAGAGAGAGAGAGAGAGACATGCTCAACATGAGTGTCACGTCCTCACCTTAGTTCCTTTTTTATATCTCTATTTTAGTTTGGTCAGGGCGTGAGTTGGGGTGGGTATTCTATGTTTATGTTCTATGTTTTGTATTTCTTTGGTTTTGACTGAATGTGGTTCCCAATCAGAGGCAGCTGTCTATCGTTGCCTCTGATTGGGAATCATACTTAGGTAGCCTGTTTTCCCACCTGTGTTGTGAGATCTTGTTTTTTTGTTTCTGTGAAGCCGGCAGAACGTGAAGGTCGTTATTTCTTTTGTTGTTTTTGTTTGGTGAGTATTATATATCTGAGTATTAAAGATCATGAACACTTACCACGCTGCACCTTGGTCTACTTCTTCAGACGAACGTTACAGAGCCTCAGGTTAAGGAGTTTTGACTCTAGCTAGCTAACGTTAGCTACACAACAAAGACCTAGCCGGCAGGCTAACAAGCTTGCCAGAAAAAAATTGCCAGAACAAACCTAGCAAGGCGAGTTTAACCTAGCAAGGCGAGTTTATACAACTACAAACTACAAACAACTACAAACAACCAAACTGAGTGAGTCAACCAAAAAAGGAGCACGGACTCTAACTTTAAACATATCTTCTGTTTGTTTTTTTTTGTGTGTGAAGATTTGTCACTCTTTTTGCTGTCTTTTTTTTTTAAATAGCTAAATTAGAGCTAGCAACAGCAGCAGACAGACAAACTGGTTGCCATGGCAATGGGGCCGCAGGACAGAGCAGCAGCAGCAGAGCCCACAGGCACCATGTCCCCACTCACCCTCAGCGCTGAATCCAGAAGCCACAAAATGACACAACGAGGAACGCTTTTAAATAGAAACTACTGAAGGGGAGGTCAGAAACCCTTTTCGCAAACTTCTGCAGACTTCTACAAAAACGATGAGTAATCTCATGCTGCCAAACATACCCTCGTAAAACTGACCATCCTACCAATCCTCGACTTCGGCGATGTCATTTACAAAATAGCCTCCAATACCCTACTCAACAAACTGGATGCAGTCTATCACAGTGCAATCCGTTTTGTCACCAAAGCCCCATATACTACCCACCATTGCGACCTGTACGCTCTCGTTGGCTGGCCCTCGCTTCATACTCGTCGCCAAACCCACTGGCTCCATGTCATCTACAAGACCCTACTAGGTAAAGTCCCCCCTTATCTCAGCTCGCTGGTCACAATAGCATCACCCACCTGTAGCACGTGCTCCAGCAGGTATATCTCTCTGGTCACCCCCAAAACCAATTCTTTCTTTGGCTGCCATTCCTTCCAGTTCTCTGCTGCCAATGACTGGAACGAACTACAAAAATCTCTGAAACTGGAAACACTTATCTCCCTCACTAGCTTGAAGCACAAGCTGTCAGAGCAGTTCACAGATTACTGCACCTGTACATAGCCCACCTATAATTTAGCCCAAACAACTACCTCTTTTCCTACTGTATTTATTTGATTTATTTATTTATTTTGCTCCTTTGCACCCCATTATTTTTATTTATACTTTGCACATTCTTCCACTGCAAATCTACCATTCCAGTGTTTTACTTGCTATATTGTATTTACTTTGCCACCATGGCCTTTTTTTGCCTTTACCTCCCTTATCTCACCTCATTTGCTCACATCGTATATAGACTTGTTTATACTGTATTGACGGTATGTTTGTTTTACTCCATGTTTAACTCTGTGTTGTTGTATGTGTCGAACTGCTTTGCTTTATCTTGGCCAGGTTGCAGTTGTAAATGAGAACTTGTTCTCAACTTGCCTACCTGGTTAAATAAAGGTGAAATAAAAAAATCTTTCTCACTGACCAGCCAAATGCATGGCGCTCAGCAGTCTGCTCTCACTACCCATCTATAAAGAAAGAGGGACTCTGTAATGGGTGGAAGCTGAAAGTCAAAGAGACAGACGACCCTGACAGCACCACGATAACAATCAACCTCTACAAGACTGGGACTGTCATGGTGCAAGGTAACATTAGGCTGTTTGAAACAGACTTTCAGACCATTAAGGAGAGAGCAGAGAGAGAGAAGGACACCACCAGTGACATGCCCTCCCACAAGACAAACTCCACCAGCACCACCCTCACGCCTACTCTCCCCACCCAAAAAGGCACATCCAGCACCTCTCTTCCCATCACAGTGGAGGACACGCCCCAGGAGGAGAGACACCCCTCAGTGCAGAGCAGGCTCAGGCCCTCCTCACCACCATGGCTGCCATGAGGGATGAGTTCACCAGACTGGAGGGGGAGGTTGTCCTGCTGAGGGAGAGTGTGAGCAAACAGGAACCAGACATCCTTAGAGGAGCTCCTAACCAAGGTGTAAACAGCCACCAGACATCCTTAGAGGAGCTCCTAACCAAGGTGTGGACAGAGCAGGACAGCAGCCTTGCAACACAGCTTAAAGAGAGCAAGAGAGAGCTGACTGATCTAACAAAGGAGGTGAGAGAGCTGACTGATCTAACACAGGAGGGGAGAGAGAGAGCTGACTGATCTAACACAGGAGGTGGGAGAGCTGACTGATCTAACACAGGAGGTGAGAGAGCTGACTGATATAACACAGGTGGGAGAGCTGACTGATCTAACACAGGAGGAGAGAGAGCTGACTGATCTAACAAAGGAGGAGAAAGCTGACTGATCTAACACAGGAGAGAGAGAGCTGACTGATCTAACACAGGAGGTGGGAGAGCTGACTGATCTAACACAGGAGATGAGAGCTGACTGATCTAACACAGGAGATGAGAGCTGACTGATCTAACACAGGAGGAGAGAGAGAGAGCTGACTGATCTAACAAAGGAGGTGAGACAGCTGACTGATCTAACAAAGGAGGTGAGACAGCTGACTGATCTAACAAAGGAGGAGAGAGAGCTGACTGATCTAACACAGGAGATGAGAGAGCTGACTGATCTAACACAGGAGCTGAGAGAGCTCCAAAAAGACAGACAGAGCAGTAATAACGATCTGACCACACTAAGCGAGGAGCTGCAGGAGAGAAAGAGAACCTTAAGACAGGCTGCAGGAGCATCTAGATGACCACTCCATGACAAAGCAGAGGAGCCCACCTCAACCAGCCAGGCCTCCCCAGCCCTGCCTGCTGCACCCCAGCCCCACAGATCAGCCTCCCACTGACAGCGGCACCGGCAGAGACCAGCCACACCCTTAGCTCCATCACCCATCAGCCCTCCCTCCTCTACCCCCCCCCCCCCCCCTTAGTCCAGAAGAAACTGACCAGCCACACCCCAGCTCCATCACCCACCAGCCCCCCCTCTACCCCCTCCAGTCCATAACAGACCAGCTCCAACACCCACCAGCCCCCACTCTACCCCCTCCAGTCCATAACAGACCAGCCACACCCCAGCTCCAACACCCACCAGCCCCCACTCTACCCCCTCCAGTCCATAACAGACCAGCCACACCCCAGCTCCAACACCCACCAACCCCCCGCTACCCCCTCCAGCCCATAACAGACCAGCCACACCCCAGCTCCAACACCCACCAGCCCCCCCTCTACCCCCTCCAGTCCATAACAGACCAGCCACACCCCAGCTCCAACACCCACCAGCCCCCCCTCCTCTACCCCCCCCCCCCCCCCCAAACCAGTCCAGAAGAAACAGACCAGCCACACCCCAGCTCCAACACCCACCAGCCCCCACTGTACCTCCTCCAGTCCATAACAGACTAGTCCCCCCCCCCCCCCCCCCCCAAATGGGAAGTTTGTTCAGGAGAATAAACTTTTCCCTAGACACAAAAGGCGAAAGGTGTGGTGCCCAACAACGTAGAGGGCCATGGAGCTGCTTGATGAGGCCCATCTCGGGTCACCAAGCCACATAATCATACACACCGGAAGCAACGACCTGCGTGCTCAGCAGGAGAGGGTGGCGACTTCACTACGGGGAGTGATTGAGAAGGCCTCTGCAATCTTCCCCAACTCAAGGATCGTGGCGTCAACCCTTCTACAGAGGAAGGACTTCCACCCTGCCACAATCCAAAGAATAAACGCCCGCCTCTCCCGGGACTGTGCCCTGCGGCCCAATGTACACCTGGCCCACCATCCCACCCTCGATCTGGACTGTCTCTATGACCATGTTCACCTGTACAGGGAGACCGTCCCCACCATCCCACCCTCGATCTGGACTGCCTCTATGACCATGTTCACCTGTACAGGGAGACCGTCCCCACCATCCCACCCTCGATCTGGACCGTCTCTATGACCATGTTCACCTGTACAGGGAGGCAGTCCCCATTCTCGATCTGGACCGTCTCTATGACCATGTTCACCTGTACAGGGAGACAGTCCCCACCATCCCACCCTCGATCTGGACTGTCTCTATGACCCTGTTCACCTGTACAGGGAGACAGTCCCCATTCTTGCCAAGACTCTCAAGGACGTTGCTTTAAACCGCAGCCTGACCTCTCCACCCAGGAACAGCGGAGCAATCTCTCCCCCCCTTAGATCATCGACACAACACCCCGGACCAGCACCCTGGACCCCTCAGCCACGGCCACAGCATCACCAACCTCAACGCCCACCACAGCCAGCGCAGCACAGACCACCCCAGCACCCTGGACCCCCCAGTACCAGCACCCTGGACCCCCCCAGCACCAGCACCCTGGACCCCCCCAGCACCAGCTTCAGACCCACACAGACGAGGCCTACACAGAAACCCAGACTTCCTGAAAGAAATTGCTGATGTTGATATTGTAGTACTACAGGTGATGTTTCCACTGGCTGTCCACTAGGTTATAGGGAGATAATCATACCATCCACTAAATTACAGTAAAAGGAATCAAACAGGGCAGAGACTCAGGTGGAATGGTAATATGGTATGCATCTGAACTAATTCATTCAATCAAATTGATCAAAACAGGAGAATTCTTTATCTGGTTGAAAATCAACCATCTTAACAGATTAAAACGTCTTCCTCTGTGCCACATACATTTCCCCCTCAGAGTCACCCTACTTCAATGAAGAGAGTCCCAATGTCCCCATTCTAGAGGGGAACATTAGTCACTTTCAGGCCCAGGGCAACGTACTGACAAAGTGAAAAACAAAAATGGAGTACAGTTCGTGAAGCTCTGTGGAACACTGGGTCTGTACATAGTCAATGGTAGGCTGAGAGGGGACTGTTTTGGTAGGTACACCTACAGCTCTGTGGAACACTGGGTCTGTACATAGTCAATGGTAGGCTGAGACGGGACTGTTTTGGTAGGTACACCTACAGCTCTGTGGAACACTGGGTCTGTACATAGTCAATGGTAGGCTGAGAGGGGAGTGTTTTGGTAGGTACACCTACAGCTCTGTGGAACACTGGGTCTGTACATAGTCAATGGTAGGCTGAGAGGGGACTCTTTAGGTAGGTACACCTACAGCTCTGTGGAACACTGGGTCTGTACAATGGTAGGCTGAGAGAGGACTCTTTAGGTAGGTACACCTACAGCTCTGTGGAACACTGGGTCTGTACAATGGTAGGCTGAGAGAGGACTCTTTAGGTAGGTACACCTACAGCTCTGTGGAACACTGGGTCTGTTCAATGGTAGGCTGAGATGGGACTGTTTTGGTAGGTACACCTACAGCTCTGTGGAACACTGGGTCTGTACAATGGTAGGCTGAGAGAGGACTCTTTAGGTAGGTACACCTACAGCTCTGTGGAACACTGGGTCTGTTCAATGGTAGGCTGAGAGGGGACTGTTGGTAGGTACACCTACAGCTCTGTGGAACACTGGGTCTGTTCAATGGTAGGCTGAGATGGGACTGTTTAGGTAGGTACACCTACAGCTCTGTGGAACACTGGGTCTGTTCAATGGTAGGCTGAGAGAGGACTCTTTAGGTAGGTACACCTACAGCTCTGTGGAACACTGGGTCTGTTCAATGGTAGGCTGAGATGGGACTGTTTTGGTAGGTACACCTACAGCTCTGTGGAACACTGGGTCTGTTCAATGGTAGGCTGAGAGAGGACTCTTTAGGTAGGTACACCTACAGCTCTGTGGAACACTGGGTCTGTTCAATGGTAGGCTGAGAGAGGACTCTTTCGGTAGGTACACCTACAGCTCTGTGGAACAGTGGGTCTGTTCAATGGTAGGCTGAGAGAGGACTCTTTAGGTAGGTACACCTACAGCTCTGTGGAACATCTGGGTCTGTTCAATGGTAGGCTGAGATGGGACTGTTTAGGTAGGTACACCTACAGCTCTGTGGAACACTGGGTCTGTTCAATGGTAGGCTGAGATGGGACTGTTTTGGTAGGTACACCTACAGCTCTGTGGAACACTGGGTCTGTTCAATGGTAGGCTGAGAGAGGACTCTTTAGGTAGGTACACCTACAGCTCTGTGGAACACTGGGTCTGTACAATGGTAGGCTGAGAGAGGACTCTTTAGGTAGGTACACCTACAGCTCTGTGGAACACTGGGTCTGTTCAATGGTAGGCTGAGAGAGGACTCTTTAGGTAGGTACACCTACAGCTCTGTGGAACACTGGGTCTGTTCAATGGTAGGCTGAGATGGGACTGTTTAGGTAGGTACACCTACAGCTCTGTGGAACACTGGGTCTGTTCAATGGTAGGCTGAGATGGGACTGTTTTGGTAGGTACACCTACAGCTCTGTGGAACACTGGGTCTGTTCAATGGTAGGCTGAGAGAGGACTCTTTAGGTAGGTACACCTACAGCTCTGTGGAACACTGGGTCTGTACATAGTCAATGGTAGGCTGAGAGGGGACTCTTTTGGTAGGTACACCTACAGCTCTGTGGAACACTGGGTCTGTACATAGTCAATGGTAGGCTGAGAGGGGACTGTTTTGGTAGGTACACCTACAGCTCTGTAGAACACTGGGTCTGTACATAGTCAATGGTAGACTGAGAGAGGACTCTTTTGGTAGGTACACCTACAGCTCTGTGGAACACTGGGTCTGTACATAGTCAATGGTAGGCTGAGATGGGACTGTTTTGGTAGGTACACCTACAGCTCTGTGGAACACTGGGTCTGTACATAGTCAATGGTAGACTGAGAGAGGACTCTTTTGGTAGGTACACCTACAGCTCTGTGGAACACTGGGTCTGTTCAATGGTAGGCTGAGAGAGGACTCTTTTGGTAGGTACACCTACAGCTCATCCCTTGGCAGCAGCACTGTAGACTACTTCCTCACCGACCTAAACCCAGAGTCTCTCAGAGCCTTCACAGTCAGCCCACTGACACCTCTCTCAGAGCCTTCACAGTCAGCCCACTAACACCTCTCTCAGAGCCTTCACAGTCAGCCCACTAACACCTCTCTCAGAGCCTTCACAGTCAGCCCACTAACACCTCTCTCAGAGCCTTCACAGTCAGCCCACTAACACCTCTCTCAGAGCCTTCAGTCAGCCCACTAACACCTCTCTCAGCCTTCAGTCAGCTAACACCTCAGAGCCTTCACAGTCAGCCCACTAACACCTCTCTCAGAGCCTTCAGTCAGCCCACTAACACCTCTCTCAGAGCCTTCACAGTCAGCCCACTAACACCTCTCTCAGAGCCTTCACAGTCAGCCCACTAACACCTCTCTCAGAGCCTTCACAGTCAGCCCACTAACACCTCTCTCAGAGCCTTCACAGTCAGCCCACTAACACCTCTCTCAGACCTCAGTAAAATCACAGTGCATCTGAGAAGAGCGGAATCATCCAACCATGAAGCATCACGGCCCACTAAATGACATGGTACTAAAACGGGACTATAGATGGTTAAAATTGGCAACAAGCAAATAGACTTCTTCTCTCAGGGACGTGGAAAAAAACAGGGCTGCTCAATAAGTCCAACACTATTTAATAACATCTACATTAAGGAATTGGCAAAAACATCAGAAGAATTGGCAGCACCTGGTCTCACCATACACAACACTGAAATCAAGTGTCTGCTGTACGCAGATGACCTGGTGCTACTGTCTCCCACTAAGGAGGGTCTGCTGTAGACAGATGATCTGGTGCTGCTGTCACCCACTAAGGAGGGGTTACAGCAGGTTCTGTCAGACCTGGGCTCTGACCGTTACCCACAGGTTCTGTCAGACCTGGGCTCTGACCGTTAACCACAGGTTCTGTCAGACCTGGGCCCTGACCGTTAACCACAGGTTCTGTCAGACCTGGGCTCTGACCGTTAACCACAGGTTCTGTCAGGCCTGGGCACTGACCGTTAACCACAGGTTCTGTCAGGCCTGGGCACTGACCATTAACCACAGGTTCTATCAGACCTGGGCTCTGACCGTTAATCACAGGTTCTGTCTGGGCTCTGACCGTTAATCACAGGTTCTGTCTGGGCTCTGACCGTTAACCACAGGTTCTGTCAGACCTGGGCTCTGATCGTTAAACACAGGTTCTGTCAGACCTGGGCTCTGACCGTTAACCACAGGTTCTGTCAGACCTGGGCTCTGACCGCTAACCACAGGTTCTGTCAGACCTGGGCCCTGACCATTACCCACTTCTGGGAAAATGAGAAAACACTAAACAAACAACAACACAAATACTTATCTATCTAAAACGGAGATGTATGGAGAAACCACTTCTCCAATCTTTTTGGCCCAATAACAAAGAACAAACAGCAAAAACATATACATGATCAAATACAAATCTTAGAATCAACTATTAAATACTACCAGAACCCACTGGATTCTCCAATTACATTGAATGAGTTACAGGACAAAATACAAACCCTCCAACCCAAAAAGGCCTGTGGGTTTGATGATATCCTCAATGAAATGATCAAATATACAGACAACAAATTCCAGTAGGCTATAATTAAACTCTTTAACATCTTCTCCAATATTTGGAACCAAGGACTGATCACCCCAATCCACAAAATGGAGACAAATTTGACCCCAATAACTACCGTGGGATATGTGTCAACAGCAACCTTGGGGAAATCCTCTGCATTATCATTAACAGCAGACTCGTACATTTCCTCAATGAAAACAATGTACTGAGCAAATGTCAAATTGGCTTTTTACCAAATTACCGTACAACAGACCACATATTCACCCTGCACACCCTAAATGACAAACAAGCCAACCAAAACAAAGGCAAAGTCTTCTCATGCTTTGTTGATTTCCAAAAACCTTTAGACTCAATTTGGCATGAGGGTCTGCTGTTCAAATTGATGGAAAGTGGTGTTGGGGGTAAAAACATACGACATTATAAAATCCATGTACACAAACAACCAGTGTGCAGTTGAAACACATTTCTTCCCACAGGGCCGTGGGGTGAGACACAGGGCCGTGGGGTGAGACACAGGGCCGTGGGGTGAGACAGGGATGCTGCTTAAGCCCCACCATTTTCAACATATATATCAACTATTTGGCGAGGGCACTAGAACAGTCCGCAGCACCCGGCCTCACCCTACTAGAATCTGAAGTCAAATATCCACTGTTTGCTGATGATCTGGTGCTTCTGTCCCCAACCAAGGAGGGCCTACAGCAGCACCTAGATCTTCTGCACAGATTCTGTCAGACCTGGGCCCTGACAGACCAGGGCCTTGACAGTAAATCTCATTAAGACCAAAAATAATGGTGTTCCAAAAAAGGTCCAGTCGCCAAGAACGCAAACGCAAATTCCAGCCTAGCGCACCAACAACCACCTAAAAGGAAGCGATTCCCAAACCTTCCATAACAAAGCCATCACCTACAGAGATATGAACCTGGAGAAGAGCCCCCTTAGAAAGTTGGTCCTGGGGCTCTGTTCACAAACACAAACACACCCACAGAGCCCCAGGACAGCAACAGAATTAGACCCAATGAAATCATGAGAAAACAAAAAGTTAATTACTTGACACTTTGGAAAGAATTAACAAAAAACGAATAAAACTAGAATGCTATTTGGCCCTAAACAGAGAGTACACAGTGGCAGAATACCTGACCACTGTGACCGACCCAAAATTTAAGGAAAGCTTTGAATATGTACAGACTCAGTGAGCATAGCCTTGCTATTGAGAAAGGCTGCCGTAGGCAGACCTGGCTCTCAAGAGGTGACAGGCTATGTGCACACTGCCCACAAAATGAGGTGGAAACTGAGCTGCACTTCCTAACTTCCTGCCAAATGTATGACCATATTAGAGACACATATTTCCCTCAGATTACACAGATCCACAAAGAATTTGAAAACAAACCCGATATTGATAAACTCCCACATCTACTGGGTGAAATACCACTAGTACTTTAACTATTTGCACATCGTTACAATACTGTGTATATACATAATATGACGTTTGAAATGTCTTTATTCTTTTGGAACTTTTGTGAGTGTAATGTTTACTGTTCATTTTTATTGTTTATTTCACTTTGGTCTATTTTCTATTTTCACTTGTTTTGGAAATGTAAACATATGTTTCACATGCCAATAACAACAATCCTTAAATTGAAATTGATTTGGATTGAACTGAAAGAGAGGGAGAGGGAAAGAAAGAAAGAGAGAGAGAGAGAGAGAGAGAAATAGAGAGAGGGAGAGAGAGCGAGAGAGAGAAATATAGAGGGAGAGAGAGCGAGAGAGAGGGAGAGAGAGAAATAGGGGGAGAGAGAAAGAGAGTGAGAATGATATACATAGGTTGTGTGATAATCTTTCGACTTGAAAAGAGGTTTTCCAATGTGACATTCTGTCCAACAGAGAGAGAGTTACAGAGATATATATCTGAAAAGTAGAAAAAAAACAATTAACTCACCATTAGAACATTGGACAGCAGTCCTCTCCACTTTTCCATCTGACCCAACCCCCTACTGACGCTTGGACAAGGGGGGAGGGGACAGTGTTTGCTGGGTTCCCCCTCCTCCCCTGCTCTGCACTCAGCAGCCCAATCCATCACTGGAGGCCCCTTGTACATCCCTGTTGATCCTCCTCTCAGCAGTCCTGTTCTTGCCCCATTGAAAACCACTGAAGGCAGGCTGACACATTGAGGACAGCTGAGAACTACTCACCTGCAAACGCACTCACCCCATCAACCCCCCCAAACCTCTAAACACAGCCCAGAATATCTCTCTCTCTCTCTCTTTCCCTCCCCCCCCCTCTCTCCCCTCTCTCTCTTTCCCCCCCCCTCTCTCTCCCTCTCTCTCTCGCTCTCTTTCTCTCTCTCTTTCTCTCTCTCTCTCTCTCTCTTTCCCTCTCTCCCTCTCTCTCTCTCTCTCTCCCCCCCTCTCTCGCTCTCTCTCTCTCTCTTTCTCTCTCTCTCTCTTTCCCTCTCTCCCTCTCTCTCTTTCCCTCTCCCCCTCTCTCTCTTTCCCTCTCTCTCTCTCTCTCTCTCTCTCTCTCTCTTTCCCTCTCTCTCTCTCTCCCCCCCTCTCTCTCTCTCTCTCCCCCCCCCCCTCTCTCTCTCTCTCTCTCTTTTCTCTCTCCCCTCTCTCCCTTGCTCACTCATTTACTGGATGTTATGCCCAACCCCAAACACACCTGGGCTCTCCCCTCTCTCTCATCTCTCTCCACTCTCTCTCCCCTCTGTCTCCCCTCTGTCTCCCCAACGTCTCGCCTCTCTGTCTCGCCTCTCTCCTCTCTGTCTCGCCTCTCTCCTCTCTGTCTCGCCTCTCTCCTCTCTGTCTCGCCTCTCTCCTCTCCCCTCTCTCATCTCTCTCCACTCTCTCTCCCCTCTTTCTCCCCTCTCTCTCCCAAACGTCTCGCCAACGTCTCACCTCTCTCCCCTCCCCTCTCTCTCATCTCTCTCCACTCTCTCTCCCCTCTGTCTCCCCAATGTCTCGCCTCTCTCCTCTCTGTCTCGCCTCTCTCCCCTCCACTCTCTCCTCTCTGTCTCCCATCTCTCCATTCTGTCTCCCCTCTGTCTCCCATCTCTCCATTCTGTCTCCTCTCTGTCTCCCCTCTCTCCTCTCTGTCTCCCCTCTCTCCATTCTGTCTCCCCTCTGTCTCCCCTCTCTCCATTCTCTCTCCTCCGTCTCCACTCTGTCTCCCCTCTCTCCATTCTGTCTCTCCTCTGTCTCCTCGCTGTCTCCCCTCTCTCCATTCTGTCTCTCCTCTCTCTCCTCTGTCTCCTCTCTGTCTCCCCTCTCTCCATTCTGTCTCTCCTCTGTCTCTCCTCTCTCCATTCTGTCTCCTCTCTGTCTCCCCTCTCTCCATTCTGTCTCTCCTCTGTCTCCTCTCTGTCTCCCCTCTCTCCATTCTCTCTCCTCTGTCTCCCCTCTCTCCATTCTGTCTCTCCTCTGTCTCCCCTCTCTCCTCTGTCTCTCCTCTCTCTCCTCTCTCTCCGCTCTGTCTCTACTCTGTCTCCTGTCTGTCTGACCTCTCTCGCTCCTCTCTCTCGCATTTGTCTCCCCAATGTCACCCCTCTTTCTCTCCCCACTGTCTCCCTTCTGATTATACCCTCCAGTTGAGTAAGGTTGGGACAGTACTGTCAGGAAGCACAAAGCCCACTGCATTCTTCTGCCCACAGCATGTAAGGTGTTCGTATAAACAGCTCATATCAGCACAGTCATATCAAACCAAGGAGAATCTCCACAGTCAGAACGGTTCAGATACAGGGAGGGTAGGGAGAGAACCTGTCTGCAGTAGTAACACACCCGTCATGTTTCCTTATGTGCAGAGATGGTTTAACCAAAGCATTCATAGTGACCTCTGATAATAAATCAAATGCATTCTTAAATAAAAACATTTTTAATCAAGTTTAATAATTAATTTTCCAAGGAACAGGGTATAGGAGGAAGGTAACAAGTAGGTACATATAACAAAACAAAATAAGATGAAGGCAAATTCATGAGTCTCAAACTGCAGTGAAGTGGTATAGTGGTGTAGTGGTGTAGTGGTGTAGTGGTATAGTGGTGTAGTGTTGTAGTGGTATAGTGGTTTAGTGGTATAGTGGTGTAGTGGTATAGTGGTGTAGTGGTGTAGTGGTATAGTGGTGTAGTGGTGTAGTGGTGTAGTGGTATAGTGGTGTAGTGTTGTAGTGGTATAGTGGTTTAGTGGTATAGTGGTGTAGTGGTATAGTGGTGTAGTGGTATAGTGGTGTAGTGGTGTAGTGGTGTAGTGGTATAGTGGTGTAGTGTTGTAGTGGTATAGTGGTTTAGTGGTGTAGTGGTATAGTGGTGTAGTGGTGTAGTGGTATAGTGGTGTAGTGTTGTAGTGGTATAATGGTGTAGTGGTGTAGTGGTATAGTGGTATAGTGGTGTAGTGGTATAGTGGTATAGTGGTATAGTGGTATAGTGGTGTAGTGGTATAGTGGTGTAGTGGTGTAGTGGTGTAGTGGTATAGTGGTATAGTGGTATACTGACCCTAGCCCCCCGACGCATAAACTACTGCAGCATAAATACTGGAGGCTGAGACAGGAGGGGTCAGGAGACACTGTGGCCCCATCCGAGGACACCCCCGGACAGGGCCAAACAGGAAGGATATAACCCCACCCACTTTGCCAAAGCACAGCCCCCACACCACTAGAGGGATATCTTCAACCACCAACTTACCATCCTGAGACAAGGCTGAGTATAGCCCACAAAGATCTCCGCCACGGCACAACCCAAGGGGGGGTGCCAACCCAGACAGGAAGATCACATCAGTGACTCAACCCATTCAAGTGACGCACCCCTCCCAGGGACGGCATGAAAGAGCCCCAGTAAGCCAGTGACTCAGCCCCTGTAACAGGGTTAGAGGCAGAGAATCGCAGTGGAAAGAGGGGAACCGGCCAGGCAGAGACAGCAAGGGCAGTTCGTTGCTCCAGAGCCTTTCCGTTCACCTTCACACTCCTGGGCCAGACTACACTCAATCATATGACCCACTGAAGAGATTAGTCTTCAGTAAAGACTTAAAGGTTGAGACCGAGTTTGCGTCTCTTACATGGGTAAGCAGACCATCCCATAAAAATGGAGCTCTATAGGAGAAAGCCCTGCCTCGAGCTGTTTGCTTAGAAATTCTAGGGACAATTAGGAGGCCTGCATCTTGTGACCGTAGCGTACGTGTAGGTATGTACGGCAGGACCAAAGTCCTGAAGTTTATTTAGTGCTTTATTTGGGTAGCCGGAAAGTAGAGCATTGCAGTAGTCTAACCTAGAAGTGACAAAAGCATGGATTCATTTTTCTGCAT